>NC_056741.1:1857704117-1857871617 GCF_019279795.1 Protopterus annectens
CCACTGAAAATGGGCTCTTGTGACCCATTCAGACTTTCCTGGTAAACAAAACTGACGACCCCCTGTGCACTCTCTGAAGTTTTTGGGAAAGTTAAAGAAATAATCAATAGACTGTGCCCAACCCAACACAAGATATAGTGACATCTGAGGTTTGGGGAGGATTGTTAAAGAAATAATGATGTCACCAGCCACCCCACACAAGAGCAGAGACCTTCTGTGTACACCCATAAGCAGAGCTGCTTTTAGACTAGTTGGGGTTCAGGGCAAAGTGATTACTAAGTCCATGTCTACATCCACTTATTCAGGCATGGTGTGTCATGGTCCTTAGTCCCCAGAAGTTCTGAAGGTCTGGATATTCTGTGATGTATTTATCCTTTATTTTTTGAGACATGACCTCTAAACTGAAGAATTGACAACAGGATCAGATGCTTTCTTCTAGAAACCCCCCCACCAAGCAGTTATTAGCCACAAAAGTAAGTTAAAGTAAATAAGACTCACAAGTGTATAATGTTTACATTTGCAGAGTAGTAACAATACTTGGCATGAAACCCTTCAGGGAATAATGTGTTTTATTCTGCAACACGAATCTTAAAGCTGTCTCCCATTGGCGCACCACTGTTCATTTAGGAGACCAACAGACCTGCCAACAAACAAGATCTTAAGTCTTCCATTCTGTTTTGCTGTTTCACTATACTACACAAAATACATCTCAGATCACCATTTCCACATCCTAAAAATGTTTAATATTTTGTGCCAAACCTCATCTGCATCTTGTGTCCTGGGCAGGCTACATTCATTCAAAATGTCTACTCTGCATAACATCAGCAGAAATAATGGGTGAAGCCTGGCTCCAAAACATCCCCTTTGTGGTCATTTTATGATGTTTGCCACAGACATAATATTCTTTAAAATATCTCGAAGAGGGAGCAGTTTTGGTCAGGAAATGGAGTTTAAGTCAAATCAAATGCCACTGAAATTTCAGGCAGACATAAAAACATAAGGCTACTAACTGCTTACAAGAATTCTGGAAACTCACAGAGCTGCTGCATAAACATGCTAGGCCACATTTGTACCCCTCCTGCAAATGTTATGTAAGAAGTGAAAGAAGCAACCCTTCACTTCCACATTAGTCACATTTCTTATACTATTATGGACAGCAACAGGTTCAAAATCATGAGGTATGAATCTAACTGAAGGTATATACCCAGCTAAAGAGCAGGTATCAAAACATAGACTGCACAATTGTGAGCTTTAAATGACTTAGAAAACATTAGCACACACAAATGGCAGTACTTTAGTAACCCCTGGAGCAACTACAAAACCATGTATTATCTATAGCTGTCTACAGACTGTATATTTAAACTGATAGACCCCATGCAGTAACCTCACCATAGCAAAACACAAATCAATCAAATTTTGGGGCCATAGTCATAAATAAAAGTATTGAATTGGTATTGAATTGGTAGTGTTTAACTATGACAATCATCATCATCATCATCATCATCTTCTTTCGGCTGTTCCCATTAGGGGTCGCCACAGTGGATCATCTGTTTCCATTTCTTCCTGTCCTCTGCATCTTGCTCTGTCACACCAACCACCTGCATGTCCTCTCTCACTACATCCATAAACCTTATCTTAGGCCTTTCTCTTTTCCTGTTACCTGGTAGCTTCATCCTTAGCATCTTTTTCCCAATATACTCAGCATCCCTCCTCAGGACATGTCCAAACCAATGTAATCTTGCCTCTCTGGCTTTGTCTCCAAACCTTCCAACTTGGGCTGACCCTCTAATATACTTATTCCTAATCCTGTCCACCCTCGTCACACCCAGTGTAAATCTTAACATCTTTAACTCTGCCACATCCAGCTCAAACTCCTGCCTTTTTGTCAATGCCACTGTCTCCAACCCATATAACATAGCTGGACTCACTACCCTCTTGTAGACCTTCCCTTTCACTCTTACTGGTACTCGTCTTTCACAAATCACTCCTGACACTCTTCTCTACCCACTCCATCCTGCCTGTACTCTCTTCTTCACCTCTCTTCCACACTCACCATTACTCTGAACTATTGATCCCAAGTATTTAAACTCATCCATCTTCACCACCTCTACTCCTTGCATCCTCACCATTCCTCTGTCCTCCCTCTCATTCACACACATATATTCTGTCTTAGTCCTGCTGACCTTCATTCCTCTTCTCTCTAGAGCATATCTCCATCTCTCCAGGGTCTCCTCCACCTGTTTCTTACTCTCACTACAGATCACAATGTCATCTGCAAACATCATAGTCCACGGGGAGTCCTGCCTGATCTCATCTGTCAATCTGTCCATCACCATTGCAAATAAGAAAGGGCTCAGAGCTGATCCTTGATGTAATCCCACCTCCACCTTAAATGCATCCGTCACTCCCACAGCAGACCTCACCGCTGTCACACTACCCTCGTACATATACTGTACCACTCTTACATACTTCTCTGACACTCCCGACTTCCTCATACAATACCACAAATCATCTCTAGGCACCCTGTCATATGCTTTTTCTAAGTCTACAAAAACACAATGCAACTCCTTCTGACCTTCTCTGTACTTCTCTATCAACACTCTCAGAGCAAATATCGCATCTGTAGTGCTCTTTCCCGACATGAAATCATACTACTGATCACTAATCATCATGTCCCTTCTTAACCTAGCTTCCACTACTCTTTCCCATAACTTCATGCTGTGACTGATCAGTTTAATCACTCTGTAGTTACTATAGCTCTGCACATCACCCTTATTCTTAAAAATCGGTGCCAAAACACTTTTTTTCCATTCCTCAGGCATCCTCTCACTTTCCAAGATTTCATTAAAAAAATCTGGTTAGAAACACCACTGCCATTTCACCTAAACACCTCCATGCTTCCACAGCTATGTCATCTGGACCAATACCCTTTCCATTCTTCATCCTCTTCATAGCTATCCTTACTTCCACATTGCTAATCCATTTCACTTCATGATTCACTATCCCCACATCATCCAACCTTCTCTCCCTCTCATTCTCTTCATTCATCAACCCCTCAAAGTACCCTTTCCATCTGCTCAACACACTCTCCTCGCTTGTAAGTATGTTTCCCGCATTATCCTTTATCACCTTTACCTGCTGCACATCTTTCCTAGCTCAATCCCTCAGTTTAGCCAATCGGTACCGGTCCTTTTCTCCCTCCTTAGTGTCCAACCTTTCATACAACTTTTCATATGCCTTATCCTTAGCCTTCGCCACCTCTCTCTTTGCCATGCACCTCATCTCCTTATACTCCTGTCTACCTTCTTCATCTCTCTGACAATCCCACTTCTTCTTTGCCAACCTCTTTCTCTGTATACTCTCCTGTACTTTCTCATTCCACCACCATGTCTCCTTGTTTTCCTTCCTCTGTCCAGCTGTCATACCAACTCCACCTCACAATTACCCTTTTTCAGTTTCCACCATTTGATCCTTGGTGCTGCCCTTACACTCCTCCTCCTCTTCTTGATCACCAATGTCATCCTACAAACCACCATCCTATGCTGCCTAACTACACTTTCCCCAGTCACCACTTTACATTCTCCAATCTCCTTCAAACTGGCCCTCCTACATAAGATATAATCTACCTGTGTGCATCTTCCTCCACTCTTGTATGTCACCCTATGCTCCTCCCTCTTGTTAAAATATGTATTCACCACAGCCATGTCCATCCTTTTCACAAAATCCACTACCATCTGACCTTCTGCATTCCTTTGCTTAACACCATACCTACCCATCACTTCCTCATCCCCTCTGTTCCCTTCACCAACATGCCCAATGAAATCTGCTCCAATCACCACTCTCTCACCCTTGGGTACAGTCATCACCACTTCATCCAAATCACTCCAAAATGTTTCTTTCTCATCCATCGCACACCCAACTTGTGGAGCATATGCACTAACAACATTCATCATTACACCATCATTTTCCAGCTTCATAAACAGCACTCTGACACTCTTTTCACCTCCAAAACACTCTTAGCATACTGTTCCTTCAGGATAACTCCTATGCTATTTCTCCTCCCATCCACACCATGATAAAACAATTTGAAGCCACCTTCGATACACCTAGCCTTACTCCCCTTCCATCTGGTCTTTTGCACACACAATATACCAACCTTCCTTCTGTCCATCATATCGGCTAGCTCTCTCCCTATACCAGTCATACTGCCAACATTCAAAGTTCTGACTCTCACTACCACAGTCCTAGCCTTTCTCCTCTCTTCCTGCCTTCAGCCATGCCTTCCCCCTCTTCTCCTCCTTCAGCCAGCAGTAGCCCAATTTCTGCCAGCACCATGTTGGCTAATAGTACTAGTGGCGGTTGTTAATGCGGGCCTCGACCGATCCGGTATGTAAATATGTTTTGCTGTCCGCATGAATGATTTGGCAAAGTTTTACGCCGGATGCCCTTACTGACGCAAGCCTCCCCATTTATCCGGGCTTGGGACCGGCACAAAGAAATGCACTGGCTTGTGAAACCCATGTTGCGAATAAAAGAAACACTCTTTGTCTGTCAGAATAGCATACCAAAATCCTCTGACTTCATAATGCTGGTAACCTAAGGTCCTGCAATCTCCTTCTACAAAGGCTCATAACTTGTCCAAGATTCTTCCTTGAAGCCAACTGCACTGAAAACCTAAGTTGACAGCTTACTAATGTTGACAACTTACTTATGTTACTTTCTACAATCATCATTAGAAGATCTAAAGACCAAATGGGATACCAGTCTCTGTTGCGGATCCTCAGGGTTCCATCCTTGTCCCTCTCCTTTTTATTATATTCACAAATTGTCTAAACACTGACACTAAATCTGCTTCTATCATTCAATATGCTGACGATGCTACTCTTACTTGCTCTGCTCCCACACAACTCCAGGATAAACTGCAAAAATTGTTTCTAGATATTGAAAATTACCTAAATGAACTCCAACTCATCCTAAACCCAAGCAAAACAAAGTTAATGATCTTCTCCAACAAGAAATCCAAAGCAAACCCACCTCCTCTCCATTTACTCTACTAATGGTACTATAATAGAACCAGTTAACTAAACAAAACTACTTGGTGTCACAAAAGACAACAACCTAACATTCAATAAAAATATATCACTCATAATTAAAATAGTTCACATCAAACTTGGTGCTCTGTATAGGGCCAAACCTTACCTCACTCAAAATGCCAGACTTGCCACAGCCAGATCCCACCTCCTATCTACTCCCTTCTACTGTTCTCAAATTTTCACTAACCTGCGCATGTCTGATTTACATCTACTTGATTCCTGCTATAATAAAATAGTAAAATTTGCTGCTAATATACCCAACAGGACCCATCATTGCCTTGCTCTTCAAAATTTATACTGGCTTGAATTTCCCAATCTGTTATTACTCCATTATCTACAAACCTGAAAAATGCCCTGCACTGTCCAACCTAATGCAACTAAATACCAACCCCAGGACCCTTAGATCATCTGATAAACTTATACTCAAGGTTACAAAATCCCATAATTACTTTGGTGACTCTCTCTTCTATAAAGTAGCCAAACGGTGGAACCTAATACGCCAGAATATCGTACAAAACACAGATAGTCATAGCTTCAAAAAACACCTAAAGGAATATCTTAATCAACAATGGCTACACTCCTGTAATACTCCTAGCTAGTTTCCCATGCCATCAATCAAATATTTATTTTCTGCTATCCTATCCTTGTCTTACTTCTATCAGTGAAAATACCACAATGGTTTATTTTAGTTATGTATCTAATGAGTTTCATATTACTGTCTGTAGTAAGGCTTAGGAAATGTATTGTTTTCTGTTTACATTCTTTTTTTGTAAATTGTGATTGTAGGCAACTGTTAAACTTTTTGTATATTCTTTGTAAATCTTTGTAAAATTTTTGTAATCCTTTTTGTACTATTGTTATGGAGCTTTTCTCCTTGGGTCTGCACTGAAAATGGGCTACTTGTCCAGCTGAACACTACCCAGTTAACAAATGTAAAATAAAATTAATAAAATAAAAGTAAAATAAAATAAATTCAGTTCACAAGGTCAGAAGTATGGTTGTCTTTTGTAGACTAAACTTTCACCTGATGATACAAAAATGGTAACTGCTTGTCCTTTGTACTTATTTTTGACAGCAGCATCAGTAGTTTTTTACCATTTTTCCTGCCTTTTTCATAACTACAAAACTCCATGAATATTCAGCATTGTCTGTGATTTTAATGAAGAGTACCCAGCTCTGATCAGGCTAGGATACAGATCAATTATGTTGTCACTTGAGACAGACATTGTTAAATCTACCTGAAAGGAACGATTATATTTTATACTGCAAGGATACAAGCACCGCAATGACTCACAACTTTTACACTTTAAAGTGAGAACTGCATGACTGGTAAGCAAATGATTTGCTATGTACTTCTTAAAGCATTCCAGAAAGCAAATCCTATGAAAGTATGCATGACAGACTAGCATGATACTGATAGATACAACAGATGCAATTGTATCAGTGCACCTTCAGAATTATGAGTTGCTCCAGATTCGCATCAACTACAGTAAGCAGATACTTCCAAACGTGATTTTTGATAGTGTAACAGCTTGATGTATGTAATCTTCAGTAAACGAAAATTTTTCTTAAAAAATTTAAGATAAAGAATTGTTGATTAAATGAGGTCTATAAAAGACGTTGAAACACCGTAACAGCAAACACCTAAACATCGACAAGTATTCAGCAAAATGCATTTCCTCGATTCACTGAATACTTAAAGTGCAAACAAATACTTGCTCTGCAACCCAAAGGAACTAAATTTACCTGAAACAAACTCACCTATGTGGGGGGGCTGTGCCCCCCACACCCCCACTAAATAAATATACCAACTCCAAGATCGCACTACAGTGGAGAAAAGGGCAAAATTATGTATCTTTGCCCTGTAAGTATTCAGCGTATTGTTGAAGTTATTTTCATTGAATACTTGTCGATGTTTAGGTGTTCGCTGTTACAGCATTTCGACATCATAATATAGACCCGATTAAATGACATTTGCCTATATATATATATATATATATATATATATATATATATATATATATATATATATATTTATGGGTCTATGTTAAACCATTGAAAGTGCAGTTCATCGTTTCACAAACTCACTTTAGCGAACGTGCATAACATCGAACATGCACTTTTGCTAAAGTAAACAAAACAAAATAAAAAAATGCACACAAAAAAATGTAAATACTGCTATGCAGGGGGGCACGCACCCCTGCACCCCCACACCCCCACTTTAATATTCTAACTCCAAGATCGCACTACAGGGGGGAAAAGGGAATATTCCCTTATCCCCACTGTACCGCAATCTCCACAAAAGATTTGTTAGTTGTACATCAACAGAGTATGTTGATGTACAGCTAACAAAACATGTAAACTGCATGTTTTTTCATTTTTTACTTTGTTTTAGCGAAACTGCATATTTGATGTTATGCACTTTTGCTAAAGTCACTTTGTCAAAGTGCAGTTCGATTAACTGTACTTTTGACGTTCTGGCAAGGACCCATATATATAAATATATATATATATATATATATATATATATATATATATATATATATGGGTCCACTATGTAATTTTGAAAAGTCAAAATTCCGACGTTCAGATGTTCGAGATTTTGAAATCTTGAAATGTAAAAAAAACCCACAAAACTAAAACAAAAACGTTAGACATCATGTTGCTGCAAGGGGGCAAGTCCCCCTACTCCCCCCAAGTGTGGGGCTGCATCCCCCACACCCCCTGCTACTTAAATATTCCAACTCCAAAATCACACCACAATGAAGAGAATGGTAAAGTTACTGTTCCACTCTGTTGGGTGATCTCGATTGTTTAACTTTGAGATTTCAGAATTTCAAATATCTGGACATCGGGATTCTGATGTTTGGGATTTTGAAATTAAGAAGTGGACCTTATATATATATATATATATATATATATATATATATATATATATATATATATATATATATATATATATATGTATGTATATATATATATATATATATATATATATATATATATATATATATTCTCCTGCAGAAATGGTCAGGATTAACAGCTTTATTCTCATTTTTTTTACTTACACCTTGCTGTCTCTAATCCTGTGTTTTGTTAACTAATAAGTCATTTAGTTAAGGAAGCCACCCTCAAAATATGTCTGGATGCAATTAAGTAGCTAAGGGTGCTGCCTGGAAGTATACAAAAAAGGTACTATCAATGAGTAGATTTTCACATTTCCATACCGCCTCTCACACAAGGAACAGAGTATGTGGTATCTGCCTTTCTGCACACTGAGCAGAGTGGAGGAGGGGAATTGACTACAACTCTGAGATAAGTATCCTGTTTTTGGCTTATTTATACTGGTTATTGTTTTTAGCAATTTATATATAGCACTTTTTATTGCCTGCTGCATACTTTTTACTGTATTTTATTGCTATTGACTAATCTGCACAGGTAACTGATATGTCTGCAGTTAAAAGCATTCTGTAGAGTCTCCTTGCTCCTTTATCTGTTTAAAAACTTTCATGTTGTGGCTCACTGCTGTCATAAAGACTTCTGTAGTGTTTACTGTCTAAAAGAGTGTAGACTAATCACTTTAGTATTGTCCCAGTTTAGATTTGCTGGCTCTGGGCCTGTTTGTTTTTGCAGTGATTGTTCTGAGCACATGACTAAGCCATCTTGAATTAGCAGAAGCCTTTCTTTACCTTGGTTGCAGGATTGTGTTGATTGGCTGCTGGCTAGAGAGGGCTGGTTCTTTTGTGCTTTTTTTTTAAAAAAAGTTGTCTAAGGTTGTATCTTCTGGTATTTAAGCCCTAACTTTGAGAGGATTTCTATCTATGCACACTGAGCAGAGTGGAGAAGGGGCATTGACTACAACTCTGATCTGAGATAAGTATCCTGTTTTTTGGCTTATTTATACTGGTTATTGCTTCTAGCAATTTATATATAGCACTTTTTATTGCCTGGTGCATACTTTTTAATTTATTTTATTGCTATTGGCTAATCTGCACAGGTAACTGATATGTCTGCAGTTAAAAGCATTCTGTAGAGTCTCCTTGCTCCTTTATCTGTTTAAAAACTTTCATGTTGTGGCTCACTGCTGTCATAAAGATTTCTGTAGTGTTTCCTGTCTAAAAGAGTGTAGGCTAATAGCTTTAGTATTGTCCCAGTTCAGATTTGCTGGCTCTGGACCTGTTTGTTTTTGCAGTGATTGTTCTGAGCACATGACTAGGCCATCTTGAATTAGCAGAAGCCTTTCTTTACCTTGGTTGCAGGATTGTGTTGATTGGCTGCTGGCTAGTCGGGGCTGGTTCTTTTGTGCTTTTTTTTAAAAGTTGTTTAAGGTTGTATCTTCTGGTATTTAAGTCCTAACTTTGAGAGGATTTCTGTCTATACACACTGAGCAGACTGAAAGAGGAGCATTGACTACAACTCTGATCTAAGTATCGTGTTTTTTGACTTATTTATACTGGTTATTGCTTCTAGCAATTTATATATAGCACTTTTTATTGTCTGCTGCATACTTCTTACTGTATTTTATTCCTATTAACGAATCTGCATGGGTGACTGATTTGTTTGCAGTTAAAAGCATTCTGTAGAGTCTCCATGCTCCTTTATCTGTTTAAAAACGTTCATTTTGTGGCTCACTGCTGTCATAAAGATTTCTGTAGTGTTTACTGTCTAAAAGAGTGTAGGCTAATAGCTTTAGTACTGGTCCCCACCCTCCCTCCCTGTTGGTGTCTTGTTGTTATACTTGGTGGCTTTGCAGTTGCCCGCCCCTACTATAAATTTGATCTGGGACACTCTTCCCAGTCTTGTGTCATTAGTTCATTCTACCTAATACAGAGAGAACATCTGAGAAGGCTTTCTGTTCCTCCTTTCTCCCTTTCTTTAAAAAAAAATTGCCTGAAACTCCTTGTGTTCTGACTGTGCTTCTCAAACATTTTGGAAATATAGAGTATATTTTAGTGCATTTATTAAAACTGTATTTATTTTAATATTGCTACAACTCAAGTGTTCTAGGTTGCACTGCATCTGAGTTGTTTAAGTGTGTTTTAGCTGCTTTTCGTATATATAGACTTCTCTGTATATGCAGTTGTGCACTTGCCTTGCGTCATTTAAAAAGTTTTAAATTGATAATTTTGTAGAGTGTGAATTGCATTTACTGTTTAGGGCTACGCACTATTATTGCATTGTTTAGCCTGTTTTAACCAAAAAAAAAATCTTGTTTGCTCGTTTCCCACCTTTCCTAGCCAGTATAGTCCAGATCCCAGGCTTTGCTTGTCTCAAGACTTTATTTTCCTTGTTCAGAGCTATCCAGACCTTGCTGTGGTAGAGGGAAGTCCTACTGCTTACCAGTGGGAGTGGTGAGCATTGTACTGCCTATCTGACACTAGAAGAGTGGTTTCCAGCTCTGAAGTTATAATTTTATTAGCCTTTTTGGGCTGATTTCTATCCATTTCAACTTTCTGGCTTAAAAACGCATGTGTTTGCACATTTTTCACATTGTGCAGCACTGCAGGGCTACAGTTAAACTATTCCAGGTGCCAGAAAGTCTCCTGTTCAAATTTTCCCTTAGAACTAGCTGGTTTCTCAGTAGTAGCACTAAAATCTGAACCCCTGTTACTAGCACTTGCTCTAGAACCTGCTGGAAAGTAATAGGAAGCCTGGAACTGATACAAGCACTCAACTCTCCTTGTCAGTAAGGAGAAATTAATCGTAGGCACTAAATAGCCTATAATTGCAAAATACCTTGCAAAGGTAAGGGAAAACAGCTCTTGTACGTTAGAAAAAAAAAACACCTAAACAGGCATGTCCAAGGGTCAGCTTCCAGTGATTTCTCCTGTGCACCCGGTGAATCTGGGCATATTGGGGCAATGCGGAAACTCCCTCATGTACACAGACAACCCTCTCCTTCTACCACCCAACACTACAACCTGTGAGAGATGCACTTACATATCCAAACTGGAAGCAAAGCTCTCTCCAGCCGAGATTCTGCTAGACAGTCAAGAGGAGAAGATTAACACCTGCACTACACCTCAAGCAACACATAGCCCTCCAAAACCCACACCATCAACACCCACACATAGCATCACTAAACCCACATATGCGGAGGCCCTTAACATTAACCTGCCCAAGTAACAAGGACTTCCAAAGCTGAAATGCAAACAAACACCAGTCACAACCAAAGTGACACATAGCTCACAACACCAGTGTGCCACCCAACAACAGCCCCTAAGGTAAGACAATGTACCCAACTCTTTAGTCATAGTGACTCTATAGTCAGGCACACTGATGTCCCACTCACCAGGCTGAACAAGCAGAAAATTACAGTCATCTGCCTGTCAGGTGCCAGGATCCACCACATAACACATGCACTCAAGTCACTCCACAACAAGTACAAATACGACTCTGTCATTGTCCATGTTGGAGTGAATGACTCCAATGAGACGTATCTCCCTGGACTACATGAAAAGAGACATGGAATAGCACTCAGATCATGTGGCCCAGGCAGGTATTACCCTAGCCCTGAGTAGCATCCTGGCTTTGCCCAGAATGATACCACAGTATAAGGACAAAATGATTGACTTCAACAATTGGCTAAGCTTCTGGTGTCATTCAAAGGGGATCCAGTATCTGTCTGCCTGGGAAGACATGATCGACAAACCATGATGCTTTGCCAGAGATGGTCTGCACCTGTCACCCCTGGGATTCAGGTTACTGGCTAAACTCTTGCCACCCCTATAGTGCCTTTTTTAGACAAGGTTCAAAGGACAAAACCACCACCGTAACAGAAACAAGCATACAAAATCTGAAGGTAATGCTACTCAATGCTAGAAGTATAAACCTCAAAATGCACTCTCTCGAGGCACTTCTAAAAATGGAGAACATCGATATCTGTGCAGTAACTGAGACCTGGTTCAAGGCTCCAGAGAGCACCCCTGCAATACCAGGCTACAACTCTTACCACACTTTTTGGCCACCAAACCAAGACCGAAACACTAAAGGTGGAGGAGTGTCCATATTCACCGGGGATATTCACACCTCCAGGCTAGTTGCCCAACACAATGCATCTGAAATTCTCCAGGTGCAACTAACAATAGGTAAGACTGCAATCCAAATTGTAGCTTGCAACAGATCCCACACCATGACCCAAGATTCTCACTTCACGTTTCTAAACATACTGGAAAATATTAAGATACAGCCAAACACCCTAATACTGGGTGATTTCAACTACCCTGCCATTAAATGGGAGAACTACTCGGGTATCAACAACTTTTCCCAATGGTCCTTGCATATATTATATATTATATATATTATATAAATGCATAAATTCCAACGCCCTGAATCAACTAATCCATTGTTCCACCAGGGGCTCCAATATCCTAGACCTAGTCATTACCAACATGTGTGATAGATGCTCCACACCAGTGGTCACTTCCTCATTGGCCAGGTCTGACCATAAGCAAATCATGCTTGACATCTACATCCCACCCCACCCCCAGTAAGGAAACCTCCATAAAAATTTTTTCCAAAGCCAACTTCATGCTACTCAAGTCAGAACTGACAAACTTCATGGCACTCATGCAGACGGGATCTGAAAGTTCGATTGCCGAATCCTACACTAAGGCACTGTACGAGCACATCCACTCGTGCATGAATCTTGCCATCCCAAATAGAACCAAGATGCTCTCCTCCAAAAAAGGAAGCCAATCTGGTAGTCCCCTGCCATAAACAAACTACACAACAGAAGGAAGAAACTGTTGCAAAAAAGAGGAAAATCCCAGGATGCAAAAAACTCCCTTACCAGCCTCAGTAAGAAGCTGAGATCCCTCAAAAAAATCCTCAAAAGCTAGTTACGAAAATAAAATTGCCGAAGATGCCAAAGACAACCACAAGGCATTCTATAGTTATGTCAAGAATCTAAATGGCAATGTTCAGATCTGCTCTGAGCTACAACAGAATGGTATTAAATAAACTGATCCCAAGGATATTGCCGATATCCTTTCAGATCAATTTAGTGCCAACTTCACCCCCCCACCCCGTAAAGGGCCCATCTCAATACCAAAAGATTGCCAAATTCCAGTAATCACAGCCACACAGGTAGAAACCGCACTCTCCAAAGCTAAGAATACAGCATCCATGGGACCAGAGGACATCCTGGGCTGTGTACTACATGAACTACAAAATGAACTGGCACCTCACCTAAGTGTCATGTTTAATTATAGCCCCACCTCAAGCTTCATGCCCACTGAGTGGCACACAGCTACAGTTATCCCACTCCACAAGGGGGGATCCACCTTGGATCCCGGGAACTACCATCCCATCAGTCTGACGAGCTTGATCTGCAAGGGCATGGAACACATTATCATGGAACTTATAAACAAAGACATTGGCAACCTTCAAACACTGGACCCCAACCAGTTTGGGTTCGTGAAGGGCTGATCTTGTCTCCTGAACCTGATTGACATCTTTGAATCAGTCTCCAGAGCTGTGGACTAGGGTAAGGTGGTCCACACAGCCTATCTGGACCTCACCAAGGCCTTCAATACCATCCTCCACTCTGGAAGCATAGATAAACTTACTAAGCTGGGCATAAATCCCTACGTCACTCAATGAGGTGCCAACTGGCTTACTGACAGAACCCAGACTGTAAAAGTAGCCGACTCCAAATTCAGCTCCAGACAAGTGACAAGTGGAGTACCTCAGGGTTCAGTCCTGGGACCACTCTTGTTTGGCATCTTCTTCTCCGAAGTACAGGCCAACACTAACGGCATTGGCTAACAAAGTTCGCAGATGACTGCAAACTGGGAGCCTTTATTGAATCCCCAAATTATGTGGATATTCTACAAAAGGGTCTTACAGAAACAGATGCTTGGTGCCAGAGCCATGGGCTCAAGCTTAATGTCAAGAAATGTATAGTTATCCCCTTTAGGAAAAACCGTGTACCCACGAATTACCACATAGGTGGCAGTACACTTAACACTGAAAGTGTGATGAGAGACTTAGGGACACAGGTGGACAGTGGTCTCACCTTCGATAACCACATCAACACAACAGTTAGGAAATCCTTCTATGTGGCACACGTCATCACTAAGGGCTTTTCATCCAGAAAAAAGGAGGCCATTGTCCCACTGTACTCATCCCTCATTAGACCCATTATAGAGTATAACGCCCCTCAAGATACCTCACAAGACATCTGCAACAGCTGGAAAGGCCACATAAATACCTCACTAAAAGAATCACAGGCCTAAAACAGATGCCATATGCTGACCATCTAAAAACACTCCAGCTATACTCTGTGGCAAATCGTCTACTCAGAGATTATCTCTGCTTAACATACAAGGCCATATCAAACCCTGAGCTGTTGGACATGCTCCACTTAAAGAAATCCCAATCCCTCAGAGCCACACACTCCAGGGATCTAAACCTTGTCATTACATAGGTTCCTGACCCAGAGACTCCCCATACTCTGAAATAGACTGCCCATACATGCCAAGCAGAGCGCCTCCTTGGCCCTCTTCAAAAGGAACTTTGATGATTGGATGGGAGATAGGAAATTCACCCTGGGGATCATGTCAGTCTCCCTGTTAGACAGGGGTCCAGGAAAGTAAATATTGTGGGAAGAAATATCCAGGGAATTGTTATGGCTAGGCTTGTATAGGCCCTAGGGCCAATAGCCTAGTACCAACCTATGAACCTAAAATGGC
Organism: Protopterus annectens; assembly: GCF_019279795.1. Taxonomy (NCBI): domain Eukaryota; kingdom Metazoa; phylum Chordata; order Ceratodontiformes; family Protopteridae; genus Protopterus; species Protopterus annectens. Next base: position 1,857,718,906 of record NC_056741.1, read on the forward strand.
AAATAAAACCAAGATCTTTTCTCTTCCTTCTGCAAGAAGAGCAAGGCAGCAGCAGCAGGCAGAATACCACAATCTAAAAAAATGCACCAACATGCAAATTAGGCTTAGCATGCTTTACAGTCCATTTATAATTAAATAAGAAAATTGCCGTAATTTTAATTATCTGCAACAGAAGCGATTTCAATAAATCTAGACCTGGCAACTCAGCAACTTGGTAAGAAAATACTCATTCATAAGCACAAACAAGACAGAGAATGCATCAGTTGCAATTATACTTAACAGAATCTCACAGCCCACCAATATAGCTGAACTCAATAACAAATTATTTTCAAAAGCTTTTGAATCATGCTACCTACACCTCCCCCACATATACTCAGCCTAGCCACTTGTGGGTTCATTGCCCACCTGCACCTTGCAAAACTAGATCATTCACATGTGTTTATGAGACAGCCACTCCCCCCCGAAGCAAAGACCGATAATAAAAAAAGACCTGGGTGAACAGGGCTTGCTCAGTTTATTTGTTTATTTGTAAAAAAGTTGTGTTGAATATTGGTCCAGTATGTGAGCAGCTTTTTAGCAGTCAGGCAATGAACAGTATTTCCTATGTGGGAGGAGAGGATTAATAAGAAGCTGCAAGGAAAACCTTCGTCAGACCACCACGGCACCACGATGCAACTGTTAAAACCACAAATTTATTTGGGTAAAACTGTAAAATGCAGGAATAAAAATTGGCCCGATAAGTGCTTTATGCTGATATAGCCTTCTTCAGATTTTATGTGAATCCTGTAACAGATTCTATTTGAAACCCAGATGCCCAATCACAAATGTGGGGTGGACCACATATGCAAATGCAGATTCATAATCTACTGCAGTTCTAGAAATTAGTCAACAGCCAGTTGTGAAGTATTTAGTGGTAACTTTCCTATTGGATAAGCTTCTTAGTTTTAACCAATTATTTTCTTAGCTATGTATCCTTGTGGTGATAGGTTACTATAGGACTCACTGAGTCCAATCATCCTGTTGTGGCTCATTGCCATGGCAACAGAAAGTGTGTGTGACAATTGGTATTAGCAGAGGCAGCAAATACGGCTGCTGGAAGCTTTGTAGCAGCAGTAAGTAAGAAACACTGCATCATGATAAATAAACTTTCTAAGTTACATACCGTCCTCAGGGCCCAATCCTTAGCGTCCTTGTTTTTAAGATAGGTCTTAATGGCATTACACTGTTTAAGCCTGGAGGACAATGTACTCTTAAATTAATAATCCAGTTGATTTCTCTAATTTCTGTCTGATTTTTTATATCACCTTCTCTTAGGCTAGGTTGAATACATTCCAGGACTTTAAATTTAAACTCATGCGTTGGATTATGAACAATGTGCATAGCAAGTGCATTGTTTAAATCAGCATTCCTTATGTCTCTCATATGACGTAGAATCCATTCCTTAAGGTGCTGATCAGTTTTTCCTACATAGAAAGCTCTACATGAGCAGCAAGATGCCATATAGACAAGATGTTGAGTAGTACAATTTGCAAATACATCAAAAACATAGGTACTATTGGAGATAGGGTGAATAAAAGTGTTGCTGCTGTCAATGAAAGTACATGCTTTACAACAATGGCATCTGAAAGTGCCTTTTCTTACCGTGAGTGTCTGGTGACCAAAGCCATCTTTATTACATAAGAGGCTTTTTATGTTCCGTTTGTTCTTGTACGAGAACCTGGATTTGTCTCCTACAATATTTTTAATCCTCTCATCAGCAATCAATATAGGCCAATATTTTCTAATAGTGTTACACACTTGTTTATTAGCAGTATTATACGTCAAAAGACAATTAAGTTGTGAATTACTGTTTCTTATGTTCAGTAGAGGATGGAATGGTCAATTGTTCAGTGTAGTAGGGATGTCCCTTAAGGGTTCTCATATTCTTAAGGTCAGTGGTCAACTTGAGATCCGACTCTTTATAGTCCCTTGCATATAAATTATGGTGCAATTGGTCACATTCTTTTCCAAAGTCAACCTCTGACGTACATAAACATGAGACCCTTGTGGCTTGATTTTCAAAGATATTCTTAAAAATATGGTTGGGGTGCATACTCTGGCAATGTAGGTAGTGGTTTCTGCAGGTGCCCTTCCTATGGAGGCAGGTCTGTATGCCAGTTTCTGGTTGTAGCATCACCTTTACATCAAGAAAATCAATAACTTCTTTGGAGTAATAGACTTTAAATACAAGAAAATTAGTGGTATTGTTCAGATAGTCAGTAAAAGAAATCAGTTGGCTAGCATCCCCTTTCCATAAAATAAAAATATCATTTATTTTATTTATTTATTTTTATTTTACATTTGTTGACCGGGATAGTCCGACTGGATTCATGTCCATTTTCAGCGGAGGCCTGGGGAGAAAAGCTCCAAGGTAAGCATATACAATAAAAACAATGAAAACATATTACAAATATGGTATAGACAAAGAATACATAAGCAAACATGAGTAGACAATTTCAACAGGTTAGAGTTACTCCCTGGTGACAGTCAGGGGTAAGTTAAATAGTAATCTGATTAATAGATTTTTCACATTCTTGATGAGAGTTAGCCAGGCTTGTTGCAGTGGCAAAGCCACAGCATCATCTACAAAACGTCCATAATAGAGTAGGTGTTTATGCCAAGGATTGGAATCACATAATACCTTCTCTTTCTCCCACTGGGCTAATACTAGATTCAAATAACTGTTAGCACAGGGGGTGCCCATGGCAACCCCCCCATATCTGTAGGTAAAGCTCCTGCCCATATACAAAGATGTTATTTTCTAGCACCAACAGGGGGCATATGGGGTCTGTAGAGATACCTAGATGTCTGAGGAACCGATGGATAGCTTCAATACCAAATTGATTTGGAATAACTGTAAATAAACTATTGATGTCCATCTTTACCAATAGTAAGTCACTCATATCCTTCAGATCCTTAACCTTATTTCTTAGGTCAGTTAGGAAACTACCTGTGTCCTTGAGCACCATGGTGGCTTGTGGTAGGGCTTTTTTCAACTCATTTTCAATGTATATCGAGAGAGGTTCTTTTATCCACCCTCTTCCCGCCACTGTAGACCATAGCAGGGGATCTATAGGGTCCTTGTGGATCTTAGGAAGTCCACTGATGGCTGGTATGGTAGGGTGGATTACTTCAAAAAAGTCATATAGATCTTTGTTTAGCCGTCTTTCCATGAGTAACTCATATGAGTGACTGTTGAAGTTGTTAATCATCCTTTCAACTTCTTTTCTAATTTCTTGTAAGTCTGCATATCACACAGCATCAGATTCAGCTTCCTTGTATACCATTCAGAGTCCATTACTACAATACCTCCTCTTTTGTCAGCTGGTTTAATAACTAGATCTTCTCTTTCTCTAAGCTCCTTGAGAGCATCCCGTTCCTGTCGTGTCACATTATAGAAGTCTCCTTGCCAGTTGCCATTTCCTTTTGACTTGGCTAACTCAGTTTCACAAAGATGTATAAATAAGTCTATTGTAGGGTGGTTTACAGGTGTGAAAAGGCTCTGTTTTTTATAACAAGTGGTGGGTTGATCATTCCCTGATCCAAAAACTGACCTGAGGGTGATATTTCTTCCAAATAACCTTAGGTCTGTAACAAATTCATTCAAACCAGATGATAGTGCTGGTATAAAACTCAGACCACTGGTAAACAAGGATATATGTTCAGGACGTAATGTTAATTGAGAGAGATTGAAAACTAAGTCTACATTGTTTTTTTCATTTCCTTTCCTGGCTTTGCGTTCTCGGGTTCCGGTGGAACTGTTGTTTGACAAAAAACCGGTAGAGGCCAGTTGATGGATGTGTGGACTGCTCCTTCTTTTGGTCTAGTACTTACTTGTAACGAGATGTTAGAATTATACTCTGACATCTACGAAATCTGAGAGACATGGCTCGGGCCATCTTCATGTAGATCTATGCCAGTAGTCTCAATGGCTAATCTTTCCATTCTCACCTCTGCACTATCAGGAGATGTATCATCATCATCAAATGCATTTGCCACACAGTCTACATTATTCACGGCCACACTGAGTTTCCTTTGTATTCGTAGTTTCTCTCTTTCAATAGGTTGTCTATCATCTCTGGGCCACTCAAAGATGTGGCCTCTCTTAAAATCTTGAAAGTCATGACTCAGTTTATTCGCTTTCTGTTCTTTGAGCTTATTGTCATATATATTAAAGTTAAATTGTAGCATCTCTCGTTTCTGTAGACAGGATTAATAGGAATGTCAATAATTGTTTTCTGTAATATATATCTCCATTTGCTACCCTCTCTCCCCCCACCTGGCTTAGCACATGTGCACTATAGTGCTGATATCCTGTTTTTATTTACCAGCCCGACATGACATTTGGCAGTAAGTGAAACAGAAGAAAAGTTCTAAGTATTTATCTTCCTTTGTTGACTTTTTCATGATCTGTTGGCTTCATTTGTCAAATCAGAGAGATTCTCACCACCAGTGCTAACTGGCTAACACAGGTTGGGCAATTAGAGCATTATCAGTAATCTCCTACTCAGAGACGAGGTACAGTCACACTGAGGAATACCTCATTAACTGCTTATTACAATGTCTCTGAATCAAACACTGCCTTAGTATTCTTCCTTCCAGCCTACAGAGTTTGGTGGTTTAGGCATCCTGTAACATACACAAACACACACACACACACACACACACACACACACACACACACACACACATACACACACACACACATACATACACACACACACACACACACACACACACACACACACACACACACACACACACACACACACACACACACACACACACACACACATATATCCAGCCATGCAGCTGCAAACAAGCACCTACAGACATGCTCATACACACAGAACTACTCATTCTCACACCTTCTGGTAGGCTCTCTTTCACACACTTTTGCAATATTTCTCTCCCACAGGGAGCCCATATGTACAGATAGACAGACACAGACAAACACACATATACTAACAGCTTTACAATACTCCCTTCCCACAGGAAGACCACTTGCACACATACCCATACACACAGCTCTACAATACCTATGGTGGTAGTAATATGAGCCACAACTATCAGCAGGGGTGAATGCTGTCTTTTTTGATGGCGCTCACTTTTTGCTCCTCATGAAGAAGTTAACAGTCACTCTACCATGTTAACCTGTTGCCAGTGCCATTTTGTAGGGATATTATATTGATAATTTGCATTAGCTGATCCCCCAGACTGCCACATTTCCATTTATCTTCACCAGACAGACTGCTATCCATGCTACAGTAGTGCCAGCATAAAACAGTAGCTGGAGAGTGGCCACTGACTTACTTATGCTTACTGCAATGCAGAAACCTTTGGAGTTAAGGCTTCCACATTGAGATAAGCTTTTCTGAACTCCAGGGTTGTTTTGTTTATTTATTTAAACACATATTGCTTGGAACATAATAATGAGACAACACTTGTGTTTTTTAGACTTGGGAATTGCACTAATTGTTTGATGTTATTTTGACTGTTTATGGTATACATGCTATATTGTTTTTGAGTCTATACAGTACAGTATTTCTATTCTATTTTTATTGTTTGTTGGCAGGTGGGTGGGTTTGTTCTTGAACCCTTTTCAGCCACAGCCCAGGCAGACACAGAAGACACAAAGGTACAAGCAAAATATTAAAATATGATATTTCAAAAGATAACAGAAAATTAGGTTATACACCTTTTGCATGAGCTAAAATCTTCTGTTGTACAATGATTTAAAACTGTTTAAAGTATCAAGGATTCATGTAAATGCACTAATTTCTATATAGAAATGTTTATTTGCTGAAGCTGGCACAGATCTCTGGTCCTAGTTCACAGGACTGTTTGATTTGTGGAGATATAAAAGATCTTAAACTGGTGGACCCCTAATACCTTGAAAATCAAGGAACAAATCACCTCTAAAGAGTCTATAGGACACTGAATACAGGGACATAGCCTCCAGCCTCTCTTGGTGGCTCAGGTCTTTTAGGCCCATGGTAATTTTTGTTAGGAGCATCTGGGGCCTTGCCAACTGCCTAATATTTCTAGAAAAATATATCCGAAAAGGGGCATTATATCCTGTGATGGGCCTGAACAATGCAGAATATACAGAAATAAAGACTTCCTTAGATTTAGAGATTACATTTATGATCAGCTTTGCCAGACTGAAGTATTTCCTAACCATATTTGCAACATGATGACTAAAAGAGAGGAAATTATCTATCCCTATTCCAAGTTCTCTTAAGTCTTCACTTTGGAGTTGGGGGTGTTGTCTATACTATAAGCTAGGCTGAGAAATAATTTATCAGATATGACAATATTGCACTTTTTAGCATTGAGCTGTAAACACATTTTGTGTGCACCAGTTATTAACATGTGCAAGTTCCAGTTGTAGCTTTTGCATGTCAGAAGGGGATTTAAGAATGGCACCCAGTTTACAATCATCTGCAAACTTGGTTATTGAGAAATACCATTTTTTTTCATTTAGAGATCAGAGAACTATATGCTGAATAGTAAAGATCCTAGTATGGATCCCTGTAGGACTCCATCTGATACCCTCACTGTGTGGGTTCTGTCTCTCAGCCAGTCTGCTATCCACCTAATTGCATAGAAATCAAATCTGAACACATTTATCTTAATTATGTTAGCATGGTATCAAATGCTTTCATGATGGCAAAATCGTAATGGCAAGATATGCTGTATACACAGCAAGACCCCTAGCAATGGCTTGTGTTACTCTCTTAAAGAAGTTTACCTGATTCATTAGACAGAATCAACCTTTAACAAAGCCAGATTGATGGGAGTCAAGTCTTACAATATTTTTAATGTTGTAGTTTATCAGGTCAGTTATGAACCATTCTAAGGCCATGCAGATGAGGCTCATCAGGCTGAGTCTGTAGTTTCTGGAATCAGTGGTGGGGCTGCCCTTGTGAGAGGGCATCACAGCAGTTGCAAGCCATACCTTAGGAACAAATCCAACATGAATAGCTATAGGAGAGAGTTTACCAGTGATGTTTAGTGCTGCTCAGAAGGTAGCCAGATATGTTATCAGGTCCCATGGAGGTTGTATTTTTTGTTTTGGAAAGTACTTTCAGCATGTATTCTTTTGAGATGACAGGGGTTTTGAGATTCTTTGGAATCTCTGGGTGTTGCATGGGTGTCTTAGGGTTGAAATATTCACTGAACGTGTTATCTAATATATTTGCAATATTTACTGGATCCAAGAAGTCAGTGCCATTTTGCATAGGTTCAGAGCACTGTCTGTTATTTCTTTGAAGTAAGTAAAGAAGGATTTGTAATTATCCTTAGCTTCTGTTGTTAAATTCATGGGACATCTTTGTTTCCTGATATTTTTCAATACTATCAATAATTTATTTTTATGTTCACCAAGATTTGCAGGTCTTTAATTTTGCTGGATAGTCTAAGAAACTTTTTTTTTCTTTTATTGTATTATTGATTTGTATATATGGACAACCAGGTTGCTTCGCTCTTGAACTTTCCATTTTGTTTGTCTCTGGTAGGAATTCTCAGGTTAATACATTTATCTAGATAAGTGTAGAATTTATTTGCATAACTATTAGCCATGTCAACATATCTGGAGTTGCAGTTATACTTAAATTTGAAGACTTCAACATAAAATTATAGAAGATTAGTATGTTTGAAGTCTTTGAATACTGTGATTTTCACATCTGATGATGTGTGGATTTTGAAGGAGAAGGTTTCCAGTTTCTGGTCAGACTTAACTTGGGAAGAGTATACCAATGAATGGGATAGAGCTTATATATGATATATTTGCAAGGATCAGGTCAAGAATATTTTCTCCTTTAGTGGGTTCTTTGACTATGTGGTCCAAGAGATTTTTGGGCATAACCTATATTTGAGTTAATTTTTGTTAGGAACTCTTGAGTTTTTTTTTTTTTATTAATGTATCTCAGTAAACACATAAAAAAACTTGAAAAAATAGAGAGGTTCCTTACAAAATTGTATCTGGTCTCAAAAATCTTAACTACCTGGTGAGAATCCTTGTTTCTATATTCAGCAGTGTAAAACCCACTGAGGGGGATCTGTGCATACCTTCAGGGTTATCCTTCACCTCCTTTTCCTCACCAAGTCAAACAACACAGCTAGCAGTAGAGCAAGAGATCTAAACCTAGTTCAGAAAATTAATAAAACTAGATGGAGGGATACAATCTTCACTCAGTGCCTTTGCCTGCACTGAAGTATGGGGTTGGCATAATGGTTAAAGTGTTAAACTGACAGATACAAAGTACAGGGTTTGCTTATTTGCTAGGCTTAAAATTCATCACAAGTGCAGCTAGCCTAGTACTTAACTATGAACCTATAATAGGCTTCCTTACAGGTGAAGTAATGCAATTCCCTGATGTCTTTTAAACATAACTTGGAAAACTATATGAGTATACCCTTAAATTTACTCTGGGTCTTACAGGTCTTGCCCTACTTGGTACAGGTGGTAGAGCCTGAGGGTGGTTTATTGTCAAGGCGCACATGGCCTCTACTCAAATTGAATTGTAAATCCTATGATCCAATGAAGTAATTGGAGAATGGACCTTTGACAAAGAGGGTTTATTGTAGATTGAGGTTACATCGGGTAGGTATCTAATATCACAACCTGAATCATTTTAAATATTTTAAAAATTAATCTGATGTTTTACTTCTAACACTTATTGCTAATCTAACTTTCTCATGAATATTTCTTAGTTTTATTGTTTTAATCTACGTGAATTAGGTTCACGTCGAGATATCACCCACTATTTTATTGGTATAGCACTACATATTTTCTTAATTTTGCTATTTCTTATCCCTTTTTATAAAAATTAAGTAGTTAGCGACTAGTAGGCTTTGTTAACATTTTAATTTGCCTTTAAGCTACAGTTCACAAACTATACATGCTATAATGGCTTCTTCACTGACTAACAATTTTGGAGTTCTAAATCGTAATATTATATCAGACACGACATTTAACTACTACTCATTTAAAAGCATGTGCTATTTGACTTGTAAGAAAAGCATTCTGTGTCTAACTACCTCTAGTTAAGAGACTATAAATATGAAACATAGCAAAATCAATCATAAGGGTAGAGTGCCTCAAATAAAGCAACAGAACCACATCCAAAAATGAACTCTCTGAGGCACACCACGACAATAAGAAGCTGACCATTGTTCGTTGACCGTTTATTGATAGAAAAAATATATATATAACAGAATGTTCCCAGTGCACAGTAAGCGCTTTCACATTACAAGAGAATGCTTCATCAGACTGTTAATGCACCAACTGATCTTTTACATTTAAAAATTACATTCAATCAATTGTGTAACCAATCAGCTGTGTGCTCATTAATATTTAAAACAAATAAAAATACTATGTTAAAGACTTAATATTAATGTATTAATAAAATTAACAGTTAAAAGGGACTATTTCATATATAAGCCATCAATATACTATAGTAAATGGATAAATAATAATAATGTTGTTTAGAACTTTGTCAGAATGTGATATATATATAATGCACTACAGAGTATCTAGATCCTGGCAGCATTCACAACTCAGGTTGTAGAAGTATTGTTTGATACAAACTTATTAAGGGCTTCTGCCATGGACCCACTTCTTATACAACTGGCCCTGCTTAGAGGTGTGTAAAGCAGGTTACAATGGCTTGTGGGGTGGGGGTGTGAGGGCTGGTAACAGTGAGATTATTCTTTTTAAAATTTTCCTCATAACCAAAACTCAGAGGTGTGCACAGAAGGTCACTGTAACTTTTTTGAGACTGAGGAAAGTGTGGTCTTTATATTTATTATTTTATTTATTTTATGTTTGTTTACCAGAATAGTCTGACTGGACACATGTCCTTTTTCAGCAGACGCCCGAGGAGAAAAGCTTCACATAGAAAAATACAATAAATACAGAAAAAAATAACAGTAGTACAATACTCAAGTAACAATAAAAATCATGATGAAGTATTGCTTGATTGGTCTTAAGAATAAGATAGAGAGGAAAGTATAGATAATGTAGATGGTAGGAATAGACTATGAAAGCAGAGAGAGTAAAGGGACAGTTGGTTAAGCTGAAATAGTAACAGGCTTGGGATATTTATGACAGAATTAATCAGGGGTAGAACAGGGACACAACCACCTGGATAGCAGATGAGTTTTTAGAGTAGATTTGAGAAGAGGGAATCACCTGCCTGATTTTTGGAGACATTGATTTGAATATGGTGTTTACTGGTGGAGCTTAATGATCTGTTAGTGGCATAAGGTTGTAGTAGGGTTTTTAGGGCTGGTATTTTTTCGGGGCTTAAGAGAATTTTACAGGCCATAGTTAACTGAATGTACTGTAGGAGATGGGGAAATTCTAGCCGTTTTAAGTTGTTTGAGAGCAATACAATGGTGGGATATGGCTATGTAGTTCATAGCATATCTGGCAATTGTATTGTAACAGGATTCAAGTTTTTATATCTCTGATTTCTTTAGGTTTGTTAGAATGGGAGCTGTATGCAGCAGGGTGGAAATTAGATGGATATGGGCAATGGCAATCCTAGTATTTTTTGTTAACTAGTGTTTGTTCCTGTAAAATGTACCAAGTTTTTTATGTACTTTTTTATAGTTTGGGAAATGTGTATATCGAATTTAAGTTTGCAGTCAGTTTCTACTCCTAGAAGTTTGGTGTGAGAGGATGGAAATATGCTAGTGTTATTTAGTGAGAAGATCTGAAGTGTGGAACTGGGGAAAACAGAGTTATTAGGTTGGAATACTAAAAGTTTGGTTTTATTGGGGTTTAAGATTAATTGATTATTAGTGAGCCAGGATTCTACTGAGTGCAAGGCTTTTTGAGTTAGAGTCAGAAGTTCAGGTAGTGAGGGAACAGAACAAATCACTGTTGAGTCATCTGCATATTGTATGAGGGAGGCCTGGGGGATTGACAAGTGGAGGCTATTGGTAAATATTGAAAAAAGAAGTGGTCCTAAGATAGAGTCTTGAGGAACTCCAAGAGTTACAGGTAAAAGGGGGGATAAGGACTGTTGCCAAGAGACTGCTTGTTGGCGTCCAGTTAGGTAGTCTTGGAACCAAGCAATAGTAGCATTACAGAAGTTTAGTTCAGAGAGAAAATGTAATATTTTGTATGTGTAACCATATCAAAGGCTTTTGATAAGTCAAGAAAGATAGAAGATACAAAGTTATTATTATTCCTGTGACTATTGACAATATTAGTAAATGACATTAGTGCAGTAGTTGTACTATGGAATGATTGAAAGCCGTGCTGGGTGCTAGTTAGGAGATTATTGCTAGTAAGATAATTAGTAACTTGCGTATGAATGACCCTCTCTAGAATTTTAGACAGTGGGGATACTATTGCTATTGTTCAATAATTACTAAAATCAGTTGAGGAGCCACCTTTATGTAAGGGTATTATATAGGAGGTTTTCCAAATGGGAGGGACTTGCTGTTCTGTTAATGATCAATTAATTAATATTGATATAGGAAAGGCTATGCCATCTGCTGCTAGATTTAGGTATTCAGCAGGAAGATTGTCTGCTGCTAGAGTTGTGGGTTTTAGCCTCTTCTGTAATTTTTTGATAGTATTTGTTGCTACAGGTTGTAGGGTGAAGATTGGGTTAATAGATTGTCTGCTGCTAGAGTTGTGGGTTTTAGCCTCTTCTGTAATTTTTTGATAGTATTTGTTGCTACAGGTTGTAGGGTGAAGATTGGGTTAATGATGGGAGAGGTAACTGTAGTTTTGAAAGAAGGGGGAGTTTGTTTGTTGGATAGTGTTAAAATTCTTTCAGTAAAGTAGTTATTAAATTGAGTAGTGATGTTTTCTGAGATATTTGTGGTGGTGGGTGGGGGGTATACTGACTTTTCCTGGTTGAAGAATATTCATTGTAGACCAGAATTTTTGTGAGTTTTTATGGTGCTTGGTTTGGAATTCTGAGTAGTAGTTTATCTTGTCTTATTTAATCTGTCTCTTTGCTTTATTTCTAAATTCCTTGTAGGATTGAAGAACAGATTGGGACATTGTTTTAGTCCAGTTAACCCATGCCTTCTCTCTGACTTTGAAGAGTGTCAATGTTTCCTTTTTTAACCATGGGGCATGATTGGATTTGACACGTATAAATCTACTGGGGGCTAGAGAGTTTAGTATGGAGAGGAAGGTGGAATTGAAATAATCAACAGCATCCTGTAGTGGTAGGTATTTCAAAGGTGTCCAATTGCTCTGTTTTAGTATATCTATACGTTTATTGGGGTTTAGATGTTTTTTTATTTCATATTTGTAAGAGGGTAGTTTAGTTGGGTTTACATGTTTCCTGTAGTATGTAGGAAAATGATCACTATAAGTATCTGGGAGATAACCGGAGTGGGGATAAAGGGTTGGTCTGTTTGTTAGTATCCAGTCTAGAGTGGAGTGTTTCGTAGATGGTTTATTAATTCTAGTGGGTGCTTGAATAAGTTGAATGAATCCATGTAGGTTAATACAATTTTTGGGATTAGGGGAGTTACAGTCTAACCAGTCTATGTTGATGTCACCCATAATGAGTGTTTCCTGTGGTAGGGTTTTGTTACACCATTGAAATAAGTTTTCAAGTATCTGGATATTGTCTCCTGGTGGGATGTCGATGCCTATTATGTATATATGTTTTCTGGAATTGATATTCAGTTTGACAAATACTGCTTCAGCATTAGTTAGGTTTGTAAATTTTTCATCTACTGTTTCTATTGAGAGATGATTTTTGAAGAGTAAGGCTACGCCACCACCTGTTTTATTTATTATGTCAGTACGTATTATGTTATAACCTGGGGGGGGGGATTTTATTGCTGGAGGTAGTAGGATTTAGCCAGGTTTCAGTGAAAAGTATAATATCAGGGGAATAAAGGGAGAGATTGGCATGTAAGTCATGGACTTTGTTGTTTGCACTCCTTATATTAATATTCATTATTAGAATATATGTTTTATCTCAGTTAGGAATGATAGGAGTCTGTCCGTTTTTAGATTGTGTAGAATTTTGTGAGACTGAGTTGACAGATATACTGGCTGTCTTTATAGCTGTATATATCTGTAGTTTTCCTCACAATTAAACGTCAGATGTATGCACAGAAGATCACTGTGGCTTTTGTGGGGCTGTGACAGTGTGGTCATTAATTATTTAACTTTTTACACAATCATACCACAGAGATATTCACACATTACTACTGCTTATGTAGGGGTAGTGTACCAGCTAGGAGCAACAGACGGGGAAACATAACTGGGACAGCTTTTTTTTTTCTCTTTTTTTCAGAATCACATATCAGAAGTGAATATGGGTGGCTAATTTTGGGATGTAGGGGTAAGGAGACATACTGTAATTATACATCTAAGGTCAACAAGTTAAAACATGTTACTATATTCTGGTTGAGAGATGGCCATACAGAAGGTAGCTGTGTTTTGCGTGAGGGGGTGAATAGGAAAGCTTTTTGATTTTGACAGCAGCAACTTGAAATATGTGACTGAGGCCATTTATTCACTCACTGTTTCCCAATCTAACATCAAAGGGATAGCTAGAAGGCGACTATCTTTTTTTACTTTTGATAGGGAGGCAGACACTATTCTAAGATATGATTTATGTATCTTGGCAAACATTTATCTTCTCAGTTTATTGGGAACTACTTTTTTGTCAACTTTGATAATTAATCTTTGGGCACAACTTATTTCTTCACTAAAACAAAAATAAAAGTCTGAATTTCTTTATTTAGTTATGATTTTTGTCCAGACCATAACTGTAACAAATGGTTGGTGAAAACAAACTCTAAAATGTACATCACAGCATCTAGAATCCCATGACTTCTGAGACCCAGTCAGTCTTCAGGCTATAAGCTTAATTCTTTTACTTCCTCCATAGTTATTACATTGCAGTCTTGGCCACGTAGGGAGAGGTGAAATGATGCACAAAGAAAATAAAGAGTAGGAATTAATTTCTTTCTTTAGCCACAGTTTTTGTTCAGGCCATCTTTGGCTTAAAAAATTCAGAAAAAAAAAAAGTTCTGAAACGCCACTCAATGCATGTGGAACCCAATGGCTTCTAGAGGGCTGAGATCTCTGACTTAATTTGATTATTTCCTCCTCTTTTATTAGGGTATAATCTCAGACATTTAGGATATATAGAATGCAAGAAAAAATCTGAAGAGTACAGCAAAGCATGATAAAACAAGAAAAAAGTACTCGTCGCTCATTAGACCCATTATAGAGTACAATGCCCCTTATGGTATGTACCTCACAAGACATCTACAACAACTGGAAAGGCCACAGAAGTACCTCACAAAGAGGATTACCGGCCTCAAAGAGATGCCCTATGCAGACCATCTCAAAAAACTGCAGCTTTACTCCATTGCATATCGCCTACTCAAAGGCGATCTCTGCCTAACACACAAAGCTATGTCAAACCCAAAGCTTTTAGACATGCTCCACTTAAAGAAATCCTAATCCCTACGAGCTACACACTCTAGGGACCTAAACCTCATCACCACAGTAAACAGAACATGCTGGAGATATAGATTCCTGTCCCAGAGACTTCCCATACTCTGGAACAAACTACCTATCTATATCAAACAAAGCTCCTCATTAGCACTGTTCAAGAAAAATCTTGATGATTGGATGGGAGATAGGAAATTCACCCCGGGGATCACTTCGGTGGCTCTGCTCGACAGTGGCACAGGAAAATAATTTTCTTGGGTGGCGAAAGCCAGGGTACCTTTGGCTAGGCTTATATAGGCCCTAGGGCCAATAGCCTATTACCTACCTATGAACCTATGAAAGATGAAAAGATGAGGCAAAGCCAGGATGGGGAGAAATTATGGGAGCATTGGGGGGTATGTAGCAGGGCAATGGACAGTGGGGGGCATGGAAACCTTTTCCTAGAGTTTAATTTCACCAAAGTAAGAGTCAAAATATCCAGTATTGCCAAGGACTGCCTTATTTAAGTGCATCACACAGCACATTAGTAAGTGTCTTGTAACACTGTAACATCTGGATAAGAAAAAAAACATGAACGATGCTTGGCTTTGTCAGATTTCTGGTATACAACAATCACTTTGATTGTATCTTTATTTACCAGTACATATCATATACCTGGTTTCATAACAGTGTTAAACACGCCCTTGCAGCCATACTCCTCAAGCTGTTTAACTGACGTTTAGCTAGTAGATTTGTGTCTGATGAGTAATGCTCTGCAGTGGTGATGCCCCATCTATGACAGACCTTTCAACTGACCTGAGTAGTTAAAATCTTATCAGCCTTACAAGCCTCACCTGCAAAACCACAGGGTCTATTATATTTAACATTATAAACTGTGATATCAAGGCTCTTGTTAGATTTGACCTCCACCACTTTAGCTTTGTAAAGGGCAGATCCTGTCTATTCAAAAGGGTTACAGAGGCTGAAAATGGTGGCTATACAGTGCACATGGTGTATCTTGACCTGCCAAAGGCGTTCAGCACCACTACCCAGGCTGGCATCATACAAAATCTAACTGCTTTAAAACTTGACCCACGTGGTAAGATGGGTATCAAACTGGCTGAAAGACAGACCCCATCCAGTGCAAGTTGCAGATGCCTCATCAGTAAGTATGAAAGTGAAGAGTGGTATCCTTCAGGACTCAGTGCTGGGACATCTCCTTTCAGTACTCACTTCTCAGATTTTCACCTGCAGATCCAAGACCTCTGACTAAAATACTTTGTAGATAACTGCAAACTGGAGGTTGCTGTTAAGTCACCCTATGACACCCAAACTCTCCTGAATGAACTCTCCCTAGTAAACCCTGGCAATATTGGAATTTGCCTCACACTGCAATAAGCCATAATGTTGGAAAACAGCTTTGGGGGCTCCTTGCTTTTATGGTTTGGAAGCTTTATTGTTTTCAGTGCAGATACAAAGTGGCATAAACAAGCTGTTTGAAACAAATATTTCCAGTCCATTCAGGGATGTGCAAGCACAAACAGCATTATGTACTTTTGTGTTTTTGATTTAGGATTTCATTCTTAGGTATAAAAAAGCAATAAAACTGAAACCAAAGTAGAAGCTACAACACTACTGTTCTTCTACAGGTAGTATTGTTTTTTTAAGTATTTTTTATTATTATTATTATTATTATTATTATTATTGTGAGTTTGACAGACTACAAATCCTGAGATGTACTCTCAAAATAAATAAAGTTTATGTCGGTCAAGCAGAACATATATAAACGTTTTTGTTTTTTTTTTCAGTATCTAAGCCAGCCCACTGAGGTATGACTCACCAGCAAGACTTACTAACTTCCAGAAGGAGTACGTCATCTTCTTATGGACCTCTGCTAAAGAGACGCTCAATATAATACATATAATGTCAGCATATGAGAAGATATGTAAACAAGAGAAAGAGGATAAGGACTTCCCTTATGTAGCCATTATAATACCAGGAAATGAGCAGATCTGTAAGGAGGAAGAAGTAGAAGAGTTTATTTGTACCCATTGTGGGAAGAGTTTTACAGGACTGTTTAATTGCTTAAAACAAGAGCAGCTTCATAACGGATATACAGTAAATCATGTCAATGAGCAAACTCAATCAGAAGAAGCATCTTATAAGTGTACTGACTGTGGGAAGAGCTTTACGTGTCTGAATTACATTTTGGCACACCAACATAATCAGGTTGAAGAAAAACACTTTAAATGTAAGACTTGTGGGGTATCATTTTTATATCAGGCAGCACTTTCTGAGCATGTACAAACCCATGGAAAGGATAATAAACCTTTTGTATGTACATACTGTGGAAAGAGCTTTACATATCGATCAACATTGTCACAGCATCAGCGAATTCACACTGGAGAAAAACCTTTCAAGTGTACAGATTGTGGGAAGACATTTTCACAGAAAACTACACTCACTAACCACCAGTATATTCATGAAGGTAGGAAACCATATAAGTGTTCTGAATGTGGGAAGAGTTTCACACAGCCCTCAGCTCTTGTTAGTCATCAGTATATTCATACACAAGAAAGACCTTTTAAGTGTATTGACTGTGGAAGAGGATTCTCACAGAAGTCTTCACTAACAGCCCACCGTCGAATTCATACAGGAGAGAAACCATATCATTGTTCTGACTGTGGAAAGAGTTTTACGCAAAAATCTCCTCTAAATGACCACCAACGAATTCATACAGGTGAAAAACCTTATAAATGCAGTGAATGTGGAAAGAAGTTTACATACAGGGCAAGTCTGTCTCAGCATCAGAGGATTCACACAGGACAAAAACCTTTCAAGTGTACTTACTGTGAAATGACTTTTGCACAACAAACTACACTAAACAATCACCAGAAAATCCACAAGGGTAAAAAACCATATCATTGCAGAGACTGGGAAATTATTTTTCACAAATAAGCGAACTCTTTAAGATATGATATACCAACAAATTCAAAGAGAATAAATCCTGGATACATTATGAATGTCATTAATATTTTTGAGACAAGTCAGATATCTGTAGTTACTTAACTCAGTATTGAATCAAAATACAAAATGATTCAAAAAGGTCAAGTTTCTGTCCTAGCTTTCAAACAAAATCTAAACTTTAGTGGCATTTCAGTGTGGTTAGCCTTAAAAATGTATTGATTTTAAGTTATTCTGAGACAGTACAAGTACAGAAATATCAAAGGAATAAAGGTAGAAAGCCAACTGTTAGAGAAGTGGAAGGGAAATTACACATAATAAAGAAAATAAAGCATTTCATCTAGGACATACGGAAGGAAACAAAGAATTGCTTTTAGGTAATTAATATCTAAGGTTTTTAAGAGAAACCAATGATAGGCTGGAAGTTTTTTGTCAGATATTTTATATCTACAGATAGGTATCAGTGGAAAATAAGAAAAATAGAGATTTAGTCCCCTTTCAGTAAATGTAGCAGCAAGAAAAAAAGATATGTTGGCTTGACTTCATCACTGGTGAACAATTCCATAAAATCATAGATGAATTAAGTAGTGTGGAATATTTATAACTTCAGTGGTAACAAAATAAAACGTAAGACAAATTCAAACGAGGAAAATCATTTTTTGATAGGGTGACTAGGATATCAGGTCAAGTTGGAGAGGTTAACAAGAAATTCTTAGATTAAAGAAAGAAAATAAATTCTATATACAAATCTCCTAAATGAGGTAAAAGATTAGTCAGTCTGTGGGGTCTGCAGTAAAGCTGTAGCTATAAAACTGGTTAGGGGACAAGAAACTCATGGAGAAGGAAAAATTATCCACTACAGGTGTAGAGAAGTCTGAGACCATTTATATTAATAGCTTTAACAGTGACATTGCAGAAGGGTAGACGGGAGTGGCATACCTGTGTGAATTTGTCTATAGAATCTGCAGTAAAGCAGAGTTAACAGTACGTATGTAATCAGCATGAATACAAATCTGAGACAGTTACATTAGTTTATGGTAGACGAGTCCCAATTCCTTCACTTAAGCCACAGAGATGTCTTAGTGTTCATAACACTAAGATGGGTATTGATAATGATCACACAGGAACGGCTATGGGTTAACTCAAATATGAAATATCCAAAGTGATCAGCATAGAGAACAAAGCATTGAAAAGCACCGAGAGGTTGCTTTGGACAGGTATATATCACAACAGACAAATGGGGCTGGGAGTGCCTGTTTCATGGGTTACTTGTGAGACTACCTCTGAAGCAGTTCCTGTGGTAGCGGGCACTCCACCTCTGGAAGGACGCAGAGTAGAGGTGGCCCAGAAAAATGCAACTTTTACTGTGCAGGATTAACATTATAGTCTATAAAGAAAGTCTGATAAAATGAAAAACAATATCTGTATGTTTAAAGAAAGCAAGGGCGAAGGGAGGATATGACAGAAGCCTCTTCTTGCATATAAGCAGGTGCCAAAAAAGAAACTTTTATTTCTAAAAAAATATGTATAA
Source organism: Protopterus annectens (assembly GCF_019279795.1). Taxonomy (NCBI): domain Eukaryota; kingdom Metazoa; phylum Chordata; order Ceratodontiformes; family Protopteridae; genus Protopterus; species Protopterus annectens. The sequence continues at coordinate 1,857,737,880 of NC_056741.1, forward strand.
TTTATATCATGGTAGATAGTACACATGAATGCTGAAGTGTTTTTTTACATTCATAAAATTTTAGTAAGCACAATCCTCAATGGCCATTGAGGAGCTTCCATATTCTAACAGGCACAGTCAGATTTTCTATTTCCCATGAAGTAGTCTGATTTTATTTGGGCTCTCTAACAGATCCATATTTTTAAGTAGAAAAGTAGTCCTCTCTATAAATAGGATAGGTGTTGTATCATAACACTGATTGCTCTTTATTGTGTTTTTATTTTTGTCTTCAAGAGACATCCCTTCTACACTGTGCACAAAGAGCTGTGATATGAAATGAGAAAGTTATTCACACAACGTCTTTAGAATCCAACCATGAAGACAGTAAACACATATTAGCTGTAGTATTTCCAGGTATATTAAACTTTATTGCCAATTTGGTTCACATTCTACCCAAATCATAGAGCAAAATTAATATGTGAAATATGTTAGTCACAGAAATGGTGAACGATTCTTGAAGTAGTTTATCAAAGATAATGATGGGTTTACAATGAGAAAATGAGAAAACATGAAGCAGACATAAAAACTGAAGAGTGATACAAGTGAAGAACTGGGTAAAGCCAAAGGCCAAGCAGTGTCTGAGATGTTAGTAGGCAAAATGGGCAAGCCATGCAATCATGACTTACTGGTAATTTTTGTGTTTTCATGTTTCTAGTCCTGATACCATGTAAATCGTAACATGAAGTTCTGAGAGGAAAATAAAACTATCTTTTCTAACATCACAGCTTTGTACTCTGCAAGTGTAGACTATTATGTCAATACATAAATTTAAGATCAGTGTTAGCTTTTCCATGCATTTGTCACAGAATTGCAGTTACATAGATTTTACTGGAATGAACAGGGCACAACATAAAACAAGAAATAAAGTGCTTGGGAATGCAGCTGAGGTTCAGGCATACAGAATTTGATTTCATAGGTACATTTTTTTTAATAACTGCCTCATTCAACCCCAGAACATGAAATGTTGTTCTAAAATCCATTCTTATGATGGCTACAAAAAAACATTTGTGGGCTGTCTTTGAAGTTGTTCAACATGAATTATAAACTGTACTATGAAGCAAACAGTACTTAACAAGAGGCTATCCCAGGGTAAAGCATCATCACATATCACAGCTCTGCCATCAGGCTACACTTTTAAATACACTGGAAAAGAACATGCTTATCACAGCTGAATGCACACTCTGATTATACCAATGTTCTTGTAAAAGTGACAGCAAAGCGTTATTTTTCTAAAATTCCAGTTCAGTGTGTAACATGAGCAGCCACGGTTCCCAAATATAAGATATAACTAACAAGAGGTGAGTAGTTCCATATACACAGTTTACTGAATATTCCAATGAATTTCGGGTTTTCCCAGTTAGGGGTCACCACAGTGGAACTCCGGACCGCTCATGATTGGCAGTGGATTTTTACAGTGCCGAGTTGCCAGCCCGACACCCATTCATGCTCACACCTACCTGCATGCCTTTAACGTCACTTGACTGCTGGGAGGACATGCAGATTCCACACAGAAGGTGCTCCAGCTGAGAATTGAATGGGAGAACCTCTTACTGTGAGGCGACAACGCTAACCGCTGCACCACCGTGGCTGTATATCAATAGAAAAAAAAGTAATCAATAAAAATATAGCCTACCCTGAGGTGGTATATGGCCTTGGGCATTTTTTATAGTAGGAAGTCCCCCAAACATGGAAGTTAGATCCATTAAAATGTTTTAAAGAACCACATTTGAATAAGACAAGTTTGGCAAATTGCATTCAGACTGTTGATCTGTAGTTGGCCAAATGAACATTATGCTGCACCCTTCTAACTTTGCCATGTTGGCAAAAGTCACCCTATAGCACCTTGGTTTAATGAGGAGTAGGCAGCTAGGTTTGTCAATATGCTTATCTTAAGTCAGAAACACAGGCAGAAGCAGTGTTGTGTGTATCCAGTTTCATTTGCACAGCAGCAGCATGCTTTGTGGACTGAACTTCAGATACTGTCCACCTGTCAGACACCTGGACTTTAATACTTGATGCACCACATAAAACAGCACTTGACGTGGGCTGCACACTTCATTTAGAATGCAGGTTGTAAGCACTTCACTTGGCTACACAACTTTTGCAGATTACACTTTATTAAATGCAGTAGGTACTGTTTACCTTACCACTTCACTTTTTTTACATATTGATTAAGATTCTCCCAAGTGTTAACTCATTTAGCATAGCATTACAAGAATTTATTTTTTCTTTTTTACATATTTTATTTGTTTCTACATGTATACAGCTGTATTACAGTCGGGGATTTTAATCTGTAAATATTTAAAAGCTCATGTATGATAAATTATGTAGTATACCATCCTACCATGTGATCCACCACTCCATTTTCCGAATTCTACACTTAAAGTTGTACATTTGTATCAGTATAAATCTGTGGCACATTTGAGATATTTTGTTTAGAGCTGCATGAAATATTTGCTTTACTGACTTTTGTATCAAACTTTTCCTCTGACAAAATGGATTCCTTTTACCTTTTCCTAAAGTGCCATCACTTAGATTACAATTCCAAAGTACTTTAACACAGACGTCAGTAGCAATATCTTCATACTTGATTTCACCGCCTGCTAAGGGCTTGTTTATGCATGACTTACACAATTTTCTATGTATGTGTCTACAACCCCAATTTTCTGTGTATGTGTCTATAAAGCAGGTGCTGAGGGGTGCCAGAGCCCACAGCCAAACATAATTCCACACTGTGGACAGTGTCACTCATTCAGACTCAGCAGACTTCTTTCAGCCCCAGCTACCCAAAGAACTGCTCTCCCAGCCCTAAATTCACATGCACAATATATCAAGAAATTGTCAGTAGCATTAAAGATTAGTGGATTAAGACACAAAGCGCTGTGAGCTACAGCTTGTTGATCAGAGTTTGATTCCCAAACTATCCACCTGCACAATGTGTTAGAGCAAGTCACTTTGTCAGACTAAAGCTCTTGTGCCACTTCTGAAAGTATTTTCTTGTATCTGGTGGGTTTAGTTTGTTAATAAACACCAATAAAAAAGTTGTATTTCTCATGTCTTACATTGTAATACCTTGCTTTGATAAAATTTTCTTACTAATCTAACCTGAACAGCAGAATGAATCTTGTGTCGTTTTAAGGTACAATACTCTTTGGATGCTTACTTTTGAATACGGAAAGGGCAGCACTAAATGCAGACAATTTAAATATAATTTATTGTAGTGAAAACTTACAATAGGTAAAATAAACTAGAGATCGTACCCACACAGTCTCAAGAAAATGACAATTATGGGGTATAATATGACTACTGTATATTTTCTTACATGTAAAGTACATGTGCAGATTGTGACTGCTAACACCATTCCACATGTGAACAGCTACTCGTTTTCAAAAATGTATAAGTAGAAAAATCCCTCCCTCATTTTGGAAAATATTCTTAATTTTCATGAAATGCAACTAAGGAATATGTTTTAATTTTATCTTTAATATTACACCATTATTCTGATATTGGCTCCATGCCAGAATCAGATAATTCCCTGATTATATTCCTTGTGATCTAGTTTGAGTACCTAATCAAAGTGCTGAAGTGGCTGTACTGGGGACATGGGAGTGAGTGGTGGAGACTGACTCCTATTTCAGAAGAAGGGTGTGTCTAGGTCTCACAGTTGCATGATACTTATTGGATGACAAGTGGAAAAGCAGTCTGCTATCAGGTCATCACACCAATCTTAACAAACAGCATACTGCACTACAGCTGCACTGACTGCATGGAATCATGCATTCAGCACCAGAATTGTAGGTCTACCCTGCTTCAGCTATATGTATAGACTGTAGGGGGATGGGAAAAATAAAGCATAGATAAAATCTTCAGTGAAGTTCTGAGGATGGCATTGCACTGGAGAAACTATGCAGCAGACCTCTCAACTGTCCATATTTTTGAGGAATGTTCCTGTTTTTCATGTCTGATTTACCCCTGCACAAGATATTCCTATTTTTTTTAGTTATAGTCCTATTTTTAGGCTTGATTTATCCAGTCACACAATTTTCCAAACCCCTTTCAACATACATGATTTTTTTAAATAGTCCATTATATGGAAAATCACACCACATGGCCAATATACTACTCCCACCGATAATTTAAAGAAAGAGGACACACATCTTACAACTCAATTTTTCAGATGAAAAATAGATGACCTTGTGTGGTAGAATTTTGCAAAACAGTTCATTGAAGTATATAGAGTTTATACTGTCTCTCTAATAATGTGCTTGTGTTTTCCCTCTGTTTTGGTCACTCTCTGATTTTAAATGTGTTTCTCAGTAGTATCCCACATTTCTACTGAAAGCCAGAAGAGCTATGTGCTATTTGATATTAAAACTTTATGCTAACTAGATATCCAGATTTTTGGGTGGATGTTTCTTATTTTTAAGGGCCTTTATTACTGTTTTCAACGTCTGTAGCTCCCACTAAATGTCATTGTAGAAGTAATAGACTGTAGTTTTTTCATTACACCACAAGGTGGAGCTCTTTTCAGGAATATAAAGGACAATTCTGAAAGTGAAAGAGGAGTCTGTGATACTAGCTGAAGGAGGGAAGCCTGAAACAGGGAGTTGAAGGGAAAAAGGGCCTTGCAGCATGACTGGATTTTCTTTTCTAGTACTTTGGGACAGGGAAGTGAAGTAGCAGATTATGTCTGTCTTTTGCTGAAATCCTGCATGATGGTGTTTTGTGGAATCAGGAGAGAAGTCTGAAACCAGTAGTTCCATGCCTGCATATGATTCAGCAAGAAAGAAGTTCCTTTGGGCCTAGTACAGAGAAGCCACAGATGATTACCAGAGTTCTTGCAGGTGATTTTTCTACTTTTCTCATCAGAGGAACCACAGTGCCTGGTCACGAGGATATTCTGGATGGAGTGGTGAGAGGCTCTGGCCATCATTTTATATTTTTATAAGATTGTGGATTCCCCCAAATGCTTTGTGGCTTACAAATAACTGGGATCCGTATGAGCTCCAACTTGGGCCCCATCATGTCGGCACTGTAAGTAGTCACTGGCCAGTGAACAGGGTATAATAGAGTGTTTCATAATTGGTCTGTTTAGAATTGATCAAGGGGGTTGAGGTGTTAGTACTGCTCAATGCCATTGCATTTTCTCATATTTGTATTGTTGTATTATAAATCTTCATTGTTCAATGACATTGCATTTTGCTCATGTTAGTACTGTTGCCTTCAAGAATTTTGCTGCTCAATGACATTGCATTTTCTCATTTTTTCCAGTGTTTGTCTTGCTGCATTATAAAGCTTTATTGCTCATTGATATTACCTTCTTTGTGCATGTTTGAATGGCAAGACCTTTTTCTTTTGAGTTCTGGGGAAGAGGGTGAATGTATGGTTTAATTGCATGCATATCTCACCTTGCCTTATTGCTAACTGGTGCCCTGTTGAAATAATTTATTGGTGGATGTGCTATTGCCTTTTAAACTAGATGTGTCACCAGAAAAGAATCTGCCATTCCTGCCACCTTGGTGTGTTGGGCCTAATAAGGATGTCACCAGAGTCAGGTAGGAAGGAACCCATACCTACTTCAGCTACACCTGCAGGTGCACTACATTCGGGGACTCGTCTGGGATTGCCTGTACTGCCTTGGACTCCACCCTATTCCCCTGTACATGTGGAAACCAAATCCAGCAGAAACATGAACCCAGAAGTAGCTGCTAAGTGGTGCAAACAGCACAATGCTCAGTCAGAGCATTGCTTAGTTCTAGTGTTGCCTGGGGTCACATGGACTGATATGCAAATACATCAAGTCACAGGATCCTTACCAGTTGTAGGGCATGGATTTTTATTAGACAATACTATGGACCCTACTGAGCAGAACACAATGGCCTTGTTAGAAGGGAAAAGTCCTTTAGTGTATGAGCACATACCTTCGAGTGTACAAATTTCAGGTGAGAATGCAGTCTGTGTGGTTATCCCTGAGAAGTGCGCTACCTCAGCAACAGAGAAAATACTTGTGGAAGCTATCCAAGTAGGTCAGAACCTTACACCAGAAGCTGCAGCTTCACTGCACATAAATACTATAGGGCCTGAAGTTTTGAATGCTTTGGGACTGGGTTTGGCTTCCACAAATTGCGTTTCTTTTCTTGCAAACAACCCACACCTCAGGGAGAGGATGATTTGGAATCCTGGATGGATCAGGCTTCACAAGCCCTAGAGGAGTGGGATATCCCAGAATCTCAGAAGAAGCAGCAGATAGCTGAAAGTCTAAAGGGATTAGCTGTGGATACCATATGCAACCTAGGGATGGGTAAGCAGGATTGCATGGCCAAAGACTATTTAGGAGTACTGCAGGATGTGTTTGGAAGGACCGAGAGGGCTGCTGACCTATTGTATCACTTTGAACATACATATCAAGAAGTTGTTGAGAAACTATCTGATTACATTAAGCGATTAGATAAAATGCTCCACCAGATCATCCTAAAGAAGGGGATGGATCCAAAAGTAGCTGACCAAGTACGGATCAGACAAATTTTACAGGGAGCTCAAGCTATGGAGCTCATTGTGTGGCAAATGAGGATGAGAAATAGGGAAGAGACTCTATCTTATTCTCAGTTGGTTAAAGAGGTGAGGGAAGAGGAAGCCCTGTTGGAAGCCAAATCTCAGTGTTGAACAGCAACTAAAACAGTAAGTCAACACCAGCAGGAGCCTATAGCCATGTTCACTACTCAAATAGGAGTCGTGGCCCAAAGTGTCCGCAATGTAGAGGTGTCACAGTTGCAGATGCAGGTGTCTTCCCTGACCGACGCCATAGCTCAAGTCACCAAGACAGTTGCAGAATTGCAGAAAGCCATGGTGACTTTAGCTGAAGGGATAACAACATCAGCTAGAACCTCCACAAAAGGACTCAGGGAAGAACCAAATCAGCCAATGTTCAGAGTTCCTACTGGATTTTGTTTTCACTGTGGGGATGCAGGGCATATAAAGCAACTGTTTCCTAATGCAGAGAACTTGAAAAACGTGAACAAACTATTATTGGCTAGTGCAATGCAGGGAAACTTAAAAGGGCCTCAGTGAAGGAGCCAGTTAAGTGTCCAGTTACAATGAGCTCCATAAAATCTAACATCAAGAGACAGCATCCTGGATCTCCTTTCCACACAAATCCTTGTAATAGGGGAGAGAAACTACCTACTATGCACCCTTCTAGCTCATCTGAGGTGAATAACCGAATTGGAAAAATATCTTGGCCAAAATCTCAGCATCTGGGACCGCAAAGCATTACTAAGCAAGAGTCTTATCCGTTAAAATGGTGAGGTCAGCCAGTGGTACCTCAACCACATGCTGACTGCCGTACAGCTGAACAGCACCAGAAACAGAAACTACCTGATGGCCTACTGGGACCATCTCCTATTGTGTCAGTAAAAACAGAAGGAGTGTATAGTAAAGCACTGCTGGATACTGGTGCACAAATCACCATTCTGTACAGAGACTTCTACCAAAAATACTTAAAGCATTTGCCACTTGAAAAGTTAAAAGATTTGGAGATCTGAGGGCTACATGACACAAAGTTCCCTTATGATGGTTATGTCTCACTCAAGTTTGAATTTTCCGCTTCAGTTGTTGGGTCAACAGAAGTTTTTGAAACACTCACTGTTGTGTGCCTCGGGCCAAAAGGGAAGGATTCAGCATCTATTTTAGTGGGAACAAATACTGACCTCATCAGAAGAATGCTAATGCCTCAGTTGACCCAGGAACACCCAACACCACATCCTCTCCTGTGGCAGGACAATACATTAAAGAAACACAAGAACTTCTGAAAGTTAGGATGCAAGAGTTCAAACTGACTAATTTTCAGCAGAGGCAGATTAGTGATCAGCTTAAAAAGGGGAACTCTCTACCACTACAGTGTAACGCAACCTCCAGTCTGATGAAAGAGTCTGCGCCCATAATCCCTATGTATCCTACTCTAGTGGGGACACCCCTTCCCAAATTGCACATAAGGCTGATTACCCTTGGTGGAATGTACCGTTTGAATACAAAAATATTGTTCAGTTGATGGTGCATTAGTGCTCGTAAATATTTTGCTGCTAATCTACCTTTGACTTGGGGGTACCCAAAGTTTTCAAGTGCGGGGAGAGTGTAGCTCCCACTGCATTTCATTGTAAAAGTAATAGACTGTAGTTTTTCATTGCACCACAAGGTGGAGCTCTTTTCTGGAATGTAAAGGACAATTTCGAAAGTGAAAGGAGTGTGTGACACTAGCTGAAGGAGGGAAGACTGAAACAGGGAGCTGAAGGGAAAAAGGGCCTTGCAGCATGACTGTATTTTCTTTTCTAGTACTTTGGGACAGGGAAGTGAAGTAGCAGATTGTGTCTGTCTTTTGCTGAAATCCCGGATGATGGTGTTTTGTGGAATCAGTAGAGCAGTCTGAAACTAGTAGTTCCACGCCTGCATATAATTCAGCAAGAAAGGAGTTCCTTTGGGCCTAGTACAGAGAAGCCATAGATGATTACCAGAGTTCTGGCAGGTGATTTTTCTACTTTTCTCATCAGAGGAACCATGGTGCCTGGTCTGGACGGAGTGGTGAGAGGCCCTGGCCATCATTTTATATTTTTATAAGATTGTGGATTACAAATAACTGGGATCCATATGAGCTCCAACTTGGGACCTATCATGCTGGCAGCAAGTCTGTAAGTAGTCACTGGCTAGTGAACAGGGTATAATAGAGTGTTTCATAGTCGGTCTGTTTATAATTGATCAAGGGGGTTGAGGGTGTTAGTACTGCTAAATGCCATTGCATTTTTCATATTTGTATTGTTGTATTATACATCTTCATTTGTTCAATGACACTGCATTTTGCTCATGTTAGTACTGTTGCCTTCAAGAATTTTGCTGCTCAATGACATTGCATTTTCTCTTACCTGTATTGCTGTATTATATCTCTTTTATTGCTTAATGACATTGCATTTTCCCCATGTTTGTCTTGCTGCATTATAAAGCTGTATTACTCATTGATATTGCCTTCTTTGTGCATATTTGAATGTCATGACCTTTTTCTGTTGAGTTCTGGGAAAGAGGGTGAATGTATGGTTTCATTGCATGCATATCTTACCTTGCCTTATTGCTAACTGGTGCACTGTTGAGATAATTTGTTGGTGGGTGTGCTATTGCCTTTTAAACTAGATGTGTCACCTAGAAAAAAAATCTGTCATTCTTGCCAGCTTGGTGTGTTGGGCCTAATAGGGGGTGTCACCAGAGTCAGGTAGGAAGGAACCCATGTCTACGTCAGCTACACCTGCGGGTGCACTACAGTAGGTTGAGATGTTTGTTTTGCAGTTTACTGAAGCAAACAAAACTAGGTGTCCTCTCCTAGGTTGCCCTTCCTTACAGGGGTAGCCTTTGGGTCAATAGGAAAAAGAGGGTTCAATAAAGACAGGCATATAATCAGAATGCCACTGTAGATGAAAGGAGTACCAAACAATTAAATCAGGAACATTTTCTGAACTTGTCATCTGTTTCTTCAGGTCATTGCTCCACTGGTCTTTTTTTAATGGTGCTTCATCTCCCAGATTTGTTATGCATCTGCCATTCTTGAGAAATTAGTATTTTACCAACTTAGCATGGCTCCTGTGACTATTGCTGCTATGAGATTAGTGAAAATGATGCAGTTTCCTTTTTATTCTCATGCAGCCACTGTATGCCATGATGCAACAACCTGTTATCAGCATTCGTGTACAAGGTACTATTCCATCACCCCCCGCCCACTCACTCACACATATATCCCCTCCCACTCATTCTCTGTCTCACTCACTTACTCACTCACTCACTCACTCACTCACTCACTCACTCACTCACTCACTGCTGCATATCAGTGGTACAGACCATGACACTTCTTAGGTTCATGACCTTCCCACCCATACTTCTTCCTAAATGTACATCACCTACTCACTACTATCCTGTGCTAAGTGCATTTCTCATGCCCAGCTTTAACCAGAAAAAATGTACTGGTAGTTAATACATATCTCCAACTTTTGATAGTGTCAATCACAGACTACTGATGATTGAATGAATACACCACTGATTTCTGTATATGTTCACTGTGCCAGGGACTATTAAACACCTAACTACATTTCTGACAATCCCCCTTAGTACACAGGCTGTTTGTGATTCTTTGTATTTGGCAAATTTTTGTTGACATCTTATTTCCAATCACGTATCACTTTCAGTGGGTATACCCCAAGGCTCGATTCTTGGCTCCCCCTTCTATTTAATATGTTTATAAATAAGCTACCATTGTGCAGTACATAGATGTCTCCACACTCCTCTTCACGGCAACAAGTCTTACAAAATTCCAGTCAATCACCCAAGGATCTTTTACCTCACATCTTGGCTAACCAGTCTAAACCTTTTCTTAAACCATAAAAAAGGCAAATTAATGTTATTCACACTGAAACAATTCTCTTCCCTCAAACACTATTTTAATATTACATCAGCAAATAACACTACCATACAAAAGTAACCGCACAAAACTACTAGGTGTAACTATAGACAAAAAATCTGAAATTTGATCAGTTTATCTACAAAATTGATAATTGCTCCTCCTTAAAAACATCCTTCAGTAATATTCACTGTACAGAGTGTTACACTACAGTGAAAAACTTTTTCTGGCCACTGCAATCAAACAATGGTATAGGAAATGTTTTGTATTCCATACATGTCACCAAACTTTGGAACAAGTTACTACTGGCACTAAAACAAGCAGAAAAATTGAAAGACTTCAAATCCAAATTAAAACAATGCTTGACTTTCCTGGCTATGCTCGTGTACCTCACCAGGATAATATGGAACCTTTAAGCCACTACCATTTCTGTAAGACACCTGCCTTATCTCACAGCCATTTCTTCACAAATTTCTATCTTTTTCTTTCAATTTCTCTAAATTACTACTTCTCCTTCTTATCCCTTCCTACCACCTCTTCAAAATTTTCCACTATTTTCTCCTGTTCTTCCATTCTGTATCACAAAGTTACACACTTTTAATGTTGGATAGACTGACTAGCATATCAACATTCTTTAGAATTTTACATATTAGACAATTACTCTATTACTCTATGTTGTACTCTTAATGTAGTGTTTCATTAGAACCCTATATGTATTAGATCATTAATGTATGTTATCTCTAGTTTTATTGTAGTGTTTTCCTTGGAACTCTACTGCATTTAGATCATTACTGTATGTATTTTTATTATTATTAGTATCATCCGCGGTGGTGCAGAGGTAGCATTGTTGCCTCACAGCAAGAGGTTCTCCCATTCGATTCTCGGCTGGAGTTTGGGGAGTGCCTTCTGTGTGGAGTCTGCATGTCCTCCCCGCGGTTGGGTGGGCGTTCAAAAGACATGCGTAAATGGGCGTGCCTTCGTTGAAGGTTGAACATTGAGCTGGCACCTCGGCGTTCATGAAAATCTACTGCCAATCATTAGCGGACCGGAGTTCCGCTGTGGTGACCCCTAACTGAGAAAAGCCGAAAAGACAAACAAACTGTATGTATTTTTATTCTCATTGCTTGGGGGTTTTCTCCTCTATAGCTTTGCTTACCCAGTCAACAAAAATAAATAAATATAAATAAGTTGTCCTACTGTTATGAAAAGCAATACACAGAATGTCCCTCATGTATAACATGACTCATAACATAATTTCCCATCAGGCATCCTTGCTTATTTATTTAGATTCATTTTAATAACATTTTCCAAATCCAAGGAAAATCAAAAGGAGTATAGCATGGAAAGTAAAAATACTTATATGAAGGTCTCTACCTAGGTGTCAAATTAGAATAAGTTAATGCATAGTAATATAAAATCTATACCTGTAGTTATTTGGGTTGAGGCTGTCTAGTCAGGTTTCAGTCATGATGGCCCACAAACTGAAAGAAAACAGTGATGTGTGTAAAGAAAACTACATCACATACAGTATTCTGAAGAAAGTGGCTTTGCAGCTATTAACTGTCATTGTTATGAAGTGATTTATAAAAGTGAGTGTTTGGTTTCCTTTAAAATATCAGAAGGTACATATTAACCTAAGACTGACTTTTTTTGGTATTTCTAAAGAGTAGGTAAGTTATCTACAGCCATACAGAAAAGAGTAATAACGTTAAGTAAATCTGAATATGCAGTTTTTTTTTTTGCAGAGGTATAACAGTTATCAGAGGGTTGACTATGAACTGTTAAACTTCATTCTGCTTTACTGGGTTTGATATCTTTAGAGTTCATTTAATTATTGTTTGGCTCTGAAGAAGTCACTTAAAAAAGCTTAGTGTTCTTGAGCCTTAAAAAAAGCCTGAACCAAGTGGTAGGACCTCGTTAGCAGAATACATAAATAAACAACCCAAGGCTGAGTCTAATTAGTTAGAAAAAAATACTGTTTAAGATGTGCGAAGGACTGTCAATATGTGGATGTTACTGTGTGGTAATTGCAATAGCTAACATACACAATGATACTCAGAGTGTAGCCTTTTGTCAAAGGTAAAACAGTAGGTAAGATAAACACTCCATCAAAAGCCAGTATGAGTAGGTAGGTCACGCATTATGTTTATACAAGAGATGGGACAGGGTCCTTCTCACAAGAAACAAAAGACCAAGACGAAAGAAAGGCTAGATGCCCCTTTACTGATTGAAAGTTGAACGAAAAAAAGTAGCTACAGAGGTATGGAAAAAAATCCCTGGTACTTTGCTAGTCATAGGATATAGCATTTATTTTTTCATTTGCTTGCTTGTTGACCAGAGTAGAATGCAGATCTATATGGACCATTTCCAGGCTCAGCCTGGGGGTTTACGAAGTATAGCAAAACAATGATATACACAATAACACAAGTCATTTAAAATCACAATTTATGCAGACAGCATGCTAAACACGGTAGACTTTAGCAATTCAGTATAAACCCAAAATTTAATTACACAACACCTATTCATAAAATGTGTAAAGTGATACAGACTATAAAAGAAAGTACATTTTAGTTAGATAAAGTATACAGAATATCCTGGAGGAAGTAGGAGAGGGTATAGAAAAGTAAGAAGGGTACAAAATGTGGAGTGGGGTAAAGAAGATTGTAAAGAGGTTTGAAGAAAAGTGGAGAAATAAAATACAAAGGAGGCATGAGGATAGTGGGGAGTAAAGGAAGAGTTGCCGTTTGAACATTTATTGTAGGTATGAAGTGATAAGGACATGTGTGCGAGGAAGTCCCATTCTTAGGTTACATCCATGTTGAGGAATCATTTGCACTGAGATTCTTTAAGCAGGTAGCTTTTTAAGACTGAATGAAATTTTGTGAAAGTGGATATGTCTTTAATATGTGATGGGTGGGACTGTCATGCTTTAAGTGCTAAAACAGATGAGCATTTGGTAGAATGGAGTTTATTTTCGGGTGTAAGTAAGTTGTGGGAAGAGGGCAGGAAAGATCATAGGCAGTAAATACTGGAACTTTGAGACAATTTTCTAGTAAATAAGAGGAAGTTTAAGTTGTTACATTTGTTCACCAGTAATGCAATTAGTACTACAGTTCTTTGATTGGTATCCACTTTGCTACTGAGAGAGTGGAGCAATGATGTATTCTCTGTGGTGAGGGTGTTATAAGCCTGGTTATGTTGTTGGAGGTAGTTTGTACAAAAGTTTAGGTTCTTTTTAAAGGCAGAAAAATTGAGTGGAAGGAGGACTCTTGCCCACCCATCCGAAGAGGGAAACCTGGAGATCTTCTTGGCATGGAAGAAAAGATTAAATTTTGATTTAGTGATTTGCATGTAGTATTGAAAGTTGATGTTTGGATCTAGCAAGCCTCCCAAGGTATATGAAATGCTGAACAAGTTCATGATTCCTTTGGATAATAGATCTGTTTTTTGGGGATTTAAATAATCTTTGTGGTTTTTGAATTGCATGGCTTTGTTTTGCGTGTGTGTGTTAAGAATTAAGTTATGTTCATGGAGCCAGTTTGAGAGTATTTCCAGGTTTTTCTGAAAGTCATTTTTAGTGGTTGCTTGGGAAGGAATTAAGGGGATTGAGATCTAATGGGGAGAGTATTGATCCTTGGGGAGGCTCCTTTTATAAGTGATGCTGAGAGGGACAAAGTGGAACCAATTTGCAATCTGGTTTACAGCCTTCTTATCCAACAGACATCTCACTGTGCTTGTGTACTGACACCTGATATACATAGAGGATTCATTAGAATGGAGTGGCTGACTAAAGGGCTATGAATAGGGAAAGTGTAAAGAGGCCTTACCTTACCTGTCAATGTGTAAAGAGAATCACAGTGCTTCTGCCCACCTAGTAGACATGTTAGAGAATTCTGTCCCATCATTAAGCTGTCAACCTAATGTCAGTGTCAGTGGAGCAACAGGTAGCATACTCACTTTGGTACAGAAGGCCATGGGTTCTATTCCCATACCAGGTAAATGGATTGCTGACACTCCAGTGTAGCATAAGGGGGTGCTGCACTCCTGAATGTGCCATTCTTTAGATGAGACATTAAACCAAGGCCCCATCTGTCTGAGATGGTTGTAAAAGTCCCACAGCCTCCACTGAAAAGAGTAGGGATCCTAGACCTCCACTCCTTTTTCTATAATCACCATCTGATTTTATGTAATATTATTGCTAAAATCCATTTACCATTAAACATCACTTCATTTATTCTTTCATTCCATGTAACCCATATAACATAAAATAACTTTTTATCTATTTTAACATATTAATTACTTCTATTATTATAATATTCATAACCACATACATATTATCCACTTATTATATATCTTCAAAAAATCTTCTTTACATAGTTTTCCCCATAACTTTTTTACTCTTTTACAAAAACACATGTTCTGTAGTTTCTTCTTCTTGACAGTGTAAACATATTCTATCACTTTTCTTTTCATATGTCAGATTTCCTTTTACTGGCAATTTATCTAATAACCAGTCTTCACAAAAATCTTGACATA
Organism: Protopterus annectens; assembly: GCF_019279795.1. Lineage (NCBI taxonomy): Eukaryota > Metazoa > Chordata > Ceratodontiformes > Protopteridae > Protopterus > Protopterus annectens. The sequence goes on from NC_056741.1 coordinate 1,857,752,884, forward strand.
CCACTTTCTGATTACAGCATTTGCTTCTTATTTTTATAGCTTTATTTTTTTTTCATCTGTTAGATTTCCCCATGGTTACACATAGTAATGTTTTATCATTACATTCTTTTACCATACTTTTCTATCTTTTTCTGTATCATCAATTTTTATTTTCCATAAAATATTTTTTTTGGTAACATTTTATTTCTTCATTTATACACTCTTTTTATGTTTTACTCTTTTTTACCATACCCCCAAATTTATCATAGGTTTATAGGAGATTACTAGACTAACAGCTTAAGGGCCCTTATAAGCCAAACCAATATAACCTGCTTTTACTCAATATATGCCCCCTAGAGGCAGTCTGTACATTGAGTATCTTACAGATTGCCCCTGTCCATAAGGGATATAGGCACCACCCCAGGTGTGAATCTGCAATTCCCCATCCATTGATCCAAACTGCGTTTGGAGCCAGCAAAGACTCTGCTTAATGTGAATAGGAAGCATGTTTCAATGAAGGGGCAATCTCTGAGATACATACCTGTCTCTTCAGCATGTGTTGGTTGAGTCACTGACTAAGTTTATATCCCTAGATTTGGTGACTCTCATGCTATTTGATTTGTGGATGTGTGGCAGCTCCATCAGGGCTGGATTTGTGAGTGCCTTGTAGGTCAGGCATAAGTCACCCCTTAATAATCAGTAGGAGAGAGGGTAAAGGGATAGGTTTTTAGTATAGCTGCATAGTTTATATCATTTGCATCTTGTATTTCCTTTGTGAGGAATCTCTGAGGTCACTCCAGCTTCTGTAAGTGCCTTGTCAAGTGCATGCCAAATGGTGCACTGTACTCGATTATTGGTCTAATGAGGGCTGAGCACAGCGTGACTATAATTTCCTTGGATATGAATGTCATACTTATAAGTTGTGCCACATAAAAGGATTTCCTCACCACTGTGGACACATGGTGGTCAAAGTTCAAGCTACTATCTATCTGGTACCTAGATCTCTCACCTTTGAGTCCACTTTAAGTGGAATACTATTGATGTTGTAATTTGCAGGGGTGTTTGACTTTCCAAAGGATATGATAATGCTTTTTTGCATTTAGTTTTAGGCCATGGTTGTGGTACCAATCATTTGTCTGATCTACACCCTCCTGGAGGATATCTACATCACTGGGTGCTTCAAAGATTGTACCCAGCTTCTAGTTGTTGCCAGACTTTGTCATCTAAAGGCCTTCCACATTTGCCTTGACTTTAGAGAAGTATATTCTAAACAGGAGTAGTCCTAGTACTGAACCCTGTGGCACACCACTAGTAACTGATCTCTTGCTGGATCTATATTTACCCACTTTAACTACATATGTCCTGTCCTTGAGCCAGTTGGCTACCTGGTGACATAGGGATTTATACCCAGGTTTGTGAGTGTATTTATAATAACTGAGTGGGGAATTGTGTCAAATACCTTGGCCAGGTCAAGGTAGGCAGTATGTACTGTTTTGCCCTCATCCATGGCCTTAGTGACTTTCTTAAGGAAATCCATCTGATTCAGTAGACATGACCTGCCCTTGACAAAACCAAATTGGGTCGGGTCTATCGTTTGGAGGTCTCCTACGTCATTATTTATCTGGTCCATGATGATCCTTTCCATGGCCTTACATATAATATAAGACTAGTCAAACCTATGAGTCTGAAATTTCACTGGTCAGTAGATGTTCCTCCTTTATGCAGAGGGATGACTGCTGTTGTCTTCTCTACTGGGATAAAGCCAATCCAGAGGCTGTGGTTAAATAGTGATCCTAATAGAATAGGCAACCTGGTATATTGTTAGGCCCCATTGAAAATGTGCTTTTCAGCTTTAGAGTGCAGTGATAACCTGTTCTTTGGTGCTAATTATCAGTGGAGTGTATTTTTGGGGGGAGAACTGGGGGTGATGGGGAGGTAAAATTTGAGCTGAATTTGTTGGCCAGCAGATTTTCTATGTCTTCTGGCTGAGTATAGGTGATGCCATCTACAACTAATTCCACACATTGTTGGGTGTTGCCCTTAAGATTGTGGACATAACTGAAAAATGCCTTATGGTTATTAGCTTTGGAGGCTATTTTAATCTAAAAGTGTGCTTTCAGAAACTTGACTAGTTCCCTGACATCCTTGTTTAGACTAATGAGGGACTTATTCCTCTGCTGTGCACTTTCCCTCTTACTTCTAGCAGGATTTTCTTTCTTTAGCTGTACAATCTATTAATACCAGGGGTCCACCAGGGTGGCTTGTTTTTTTTTGGTTTGACCTGGGTTTATTTTGGTCTGGTACTGCCATTTTCATGCAGTTGTTTATATGATCATACAGGGCTTTTGTGTATGCCCCTGCATAGGTTTCTGTGTTTTCCGGATTTAGAGGAGCTTGAAAACAAGCTATGCCATCTCTTAGTGGGGGATAATTTACCTTAGAGAAGTTCTTAAAGGTGTTGGGGCTAGGTGGAGAGACTTTATTTAAAAGGAGACTGCTTTGTGATCTGATCTTACTGGTGTGGACATAACACTGGGCAGCAGTCTCCCATACTTGTGAGTACCAGAGCTAGGATAGTTGTTTCCCCAGTGGGAGAGCAGACTAGCTGCTTCAGGGCATTTGAATTTACAAAGTCATTCATCCTTTTTTCATTTATTCACTTTAACACTTTGTACAAATTTAATGAAGCAGTGTACACCACTGGGTTAATTAACCCCAAATCTCCTTCTTCTTTATTTACATACAAAGAGTGGTGGAAGCTCCATTAATGCCCAGGTCAAATTTCATTTAGTACCAAAGCATAAATATTACCTCAGGTCTCCTCTGAAATGAGGCTAGTAGCCTAAAGGGACTAAGGTTTACAAAGGTTTTCCTAGTATTGGCAGAATCGTAAGCTTGGAGGGTTATCTAGATTAGGTATGGGTTTGACTATTGCTACTTTCCACTACTATGGCACAAAAATTGTTGTGAGGCATAGGTTATAAATATATTTTAGGGGATGAATGATGAACTCTTGGCATAATGAGATGAACCATGGATGGAAGCCATCTGCTCCTAAGAGGGCATCAGATGTGGTTGTCTATGAGGGTTTAACATCTTTTAATCAAATTATTTTGAAATGAAAGAAAGCAATCACATGGGGGTATGACCATGTTTTGCTTGAGGTAAGGACTATAGGAGTGGTGGGTGAAAATGGAGACCTCTTTTAGAAAGACAAGTGGCATTTCAGAGCCTGTGGAAATGGGCATGGTGTCTTTATTTAACAAGCCTTTTTGGTGAGGGTGGTTCTGACATTTATTTGGTTTACTAATTTCCAAAACTTATTTCTATTGTTTTGAGATTATCTTAAGAAACTGGATTTATTTGATGTAGAGTGTAATGTATTTTCAATAGAGGGATTTTTATCCCAAACTCCTTAGGCTTTATCTCTTAAACTGTACACAGCTTTACATTAAATCCTTTTCTGATTCACTGGTTTTATGATGGTTTAAAAACGCCAAAGGCTTTGGGAAAATATTTAACTTAGAAATGAAGTAGGACATTAGTCAGCAAGATAGCTATAAAGTTGGGATTGTTTTGCAATGAATTAGAGAGCACTCATTTTAGAGCTTTGATTTTGCGGGGATTTAGGACATAAAGATTCAAGCTTTTTTTGTCATTTGTATCATAAATAGTTTGGTCCTAGTGGCTTTGTTTACTAAATGAGTAAGGCCTCTCAGTTTGAAAGGGTGTCAGACATCCAAGTTTGAAGGATATAAAAGCTTGATACTGATGAGACCAAGAATAATTTTGTTTTGATTCACCTTTGTTTGGTTCACAATATCATTTAGAAGGAATGAGATTTTATGGAGACTTGCTGGAGGCGGAACTTAAGTAACTAATAGTCATATAGTAAGGGAATGATTAAAGTGGATGCTGATGGCTTACCAGTTTCAATTGCAGTCATTAAGTGATTTAAAAGAGCTCCACCTTCCACCACATTGCCTGACCTGGGATTGTACAGATATGTGTACCCAAGGAAGAGGGAACTTATCTTCGGTGTGTCTTACTTTACTCAGGATTCAGTAATCACTGGACTGTCATGTGGATATTTGGTTTAACATGTTGTCTGCATTGATTGTGACTATTTTGAGTAGGCGTAGGTTTGTGCGCGTTGTACTTGACATTGTTGGGTGCTGTTAGGAAGTAAGGCTCTGGATTAGATTTATGGAAAGGCTATGTTTAACAGAGGGGACAGATGGATAGTGGATCTCGGGAATGCTTTCCTAGGGAGTGACCATGATGATCACTTGGGAGGAGGTTCTTGGAAGTGAAAAAGTATCAGCAGGTCTGCAAGTGGTGGGTGGTTTATGACAGCACAGTATGATTTGAGGTGGTAGCATCATGTGGCTTGTGAATATGAAAGAAGCAGTTATGATAGTTTAGTGGATTCTGAGAAGGTATTATGGGAGTAAAAATGGCTGTCTGTTATCAGGAAGAGAGAATTAGAAAGGTTAGAGGAGGGCTAAGTAAAGTAAGGATTTTCATGGTCTGAGATGTTAGTAATGGGAAAATATATGTGAACAGATTAATGTTGAGTATGATGGTTCATTGTGGTGGGGAGCTAGAGAGTCCTGTAGAAGAGTAATAGATTTATGGTCTTGCTGTTATGATGATGGGAGAACAGGGATGAATGGATTTTTAGCTTGTGGGGGAAATGTGATCAGGATATCATGTCACCACATACACTGCTACTCACCTACCTTTTTAGGCAGTCATGTCAGACTGTCTCAGGTCTTGTCTTATGCAAGTCCATTCATCTCTTAGTTGGATGCCCTCATCTCCTCTTGCCTTCTTCCTGTGTTTCCCAAACCTGCTTTACCAAAATGTCTTCTACTTTTCTGCACATGTGAGTGAACTACCATAATCTTTCCTTTTTGACCTTCTCTGTAATTGTGGCCACTTTGGCTTCTGCTTTGATATCCTGCCACCCATCTTAGTTATTTCATGTTCATCATCTCAAATTTCTATAAACTTGAGAGAGAATCTTATTCAGTGGTATATAAACAGGAAAAGGAAAACCATATACAGAGAAGCACAGTAAAATCAGATTCATCAACAAAATGAAGGACATATAGAAATCTATCAGCTTTTATGAAATCTCGGAAGTATTTCTTCACTGCATCAGTTTTTTTGCATTAGTTGGTTTGTTTTAGCATAAACAAATGCTCATCCACAACTTTAGTCTTTTTGAATATAAGAGAACAGGAACATGTATTTTCAAGTGTGTCAAACCCCAAGGCATGCTCCTTTTTCCTGTAAATGTGTTTAAAAAGAAAAAAAATGAAAGACAAGGGGCTACTATAATTGCTGAAAGACATAATGGCTTGCATTTCACTAAGCTACACCTGGGTGTATCGGTGTAATCTTTATTATTGCCATTGTGAGTAAATGGTTTAGTTACTTGTTTTATCCAGGCCAGCAAAAGGATGAAGTTGTGTGATAAATATTGGGGTTTGGGGAGAAACATTGTATATAACTGTGTGTACTGTTCTGTGCTGTGCTATGCTATAGCTGAAGTTAATGCTGTCTTGTTTATGGTGGACCCATCATGACTACTAGTTATTAATATAGCAATAACCCACGCCTGGTTGTGGGTAATGCTGGATTTACCCACGGTTGGTGTGGTTTGGTCACGAGGGCGAAGCCAACCGTGGGTAAATTCAGCATTACCCACATCCAGAAGTGGGTTATTGCTATTATACAATGACATTATTTAAGAAAAAAATAATTACTTTTCTTAAATAATGGCATTGTATAATGTCTCCTTGCTGCCCTTCCACAGCTGTCTGGTATTCTGCGGCAGTTCTGATGTACTGCACATGCGTATACCTACGCAGTACATCAGAGCTGTGGGCAAAAGCAACGGAGAAAGCAAGATCTCCGTTGCTTTTTACAAACTGTTTTGCTATGTTAAATGGGTTTAACATAGCGAGACAGCATTAAAAAAAGCAACGGAGATTCTCCGTTGCTTTTTTTTAAAGCTGTTTTGCTATGTTAAACCCATTTAACATAGCGAGACAGTTTTGAAAAAAGCAACAGAGAAAGCAAGATCTCCATTGCTTTTTACAAACTGTCTCGCTATGTTAAAGGAGTTTAACATAACGAGACAGCTTTAAAAAAGCAACGGAGAATCTCTGTTGCTTTTTTTAAAGCTGTCTCGCTATGTTAAACTCATTTAACATAGCAAGACAGTGTGAAGCAACGGAGATCTTGCGTTCTCCGTTGCTGTACAAAAAGAGTTATAGTAATGGAAAAAGTCCGGGCAACTGGACCTTTTTCCATTACTATAACTCTGATTTACAACGTGCATGCTGACCAATCAGCGTGTAGGTTTTTGAATATTAATGGGGGGTCATTGTATAATTTATCTTAACTTATGACTAGGAATAAAATATATGTACTAATCTCTAGTCAGAGATCTTCAGTAACTGGAGCATAAGATTTTCTGACTGCATCCTAATTTGTATTGCCTTTTTTTTCTCTGTGTGCTCCAACTTATATACATCTTACTGTGAATTTGCATTATTTTCTTAATTATTTAAGTAAACTTTATTTACTAATCTTTAAGCTCTTATGGTTTGCATTTATATTTTAGTTTGCTATTTATATGTCAGGAGGGTAATCATAATTTACACTATTGGTTAACAAACTGTGTGGCACACATCTCCCGTTAGACTTCTTAGGCCTACTGTTAGTAAAAAGATATTAATTGATGTGCTTACATTTGGCTTAATTTAAGAGCAGTAAGGTTTATCTGGCCCTAATCCAGCATGGAAGCAGTACTACTATGCCAGGAAAAAAGTTGTGGAGAATTGGAGAAATATCCCTTTACAGTTTGCCTGTTTGTTTCCTGCTTACATATTCTTGCTGTTCCTTATCCTGATCACTCAACCTTAGTCTCTGTCTCAAACCCAATGTACTCTATTATTTTTCTCAACCATTCCTGTGCCTTGTTCTGTCAATCAATTTGTTTTGAACATTAAAAAGGGTTTTACTGGAAAATTCTGTCAACTGTGCCATTGTTAGAGAAAGAGAAGCAGAATCCCTTTCAACTCATTGGCTCACTTTTTGCTGGATAAACTTTATTTCCTCCTTTACCTGTTCAGCATCCACTAATGTCATTCAAAGTGAAACAAAAGTTTTCTGAAGATAGGCTGGTTATAACAACTTGAATCTCACTATTGCCTTTCAGCACCCTCTGATTGCAGGGATAAACTGTCTCGCGTCTTCCTAGTTTACAGTAAATCATTTTCCATGAACACTCTGGTGTCCTCATCTGATAATACTTTATTCTGCCATAATTTTGTCCAGGAGCAGCTCCCTATGTTGATATGACTGCATCTTTACCAGTGGAGGCCTTGGCTTTTTTTCCCTCATGGCCAAATCTGGAGCACAGATGTTATGAGTCCTTTCTTGTAACAGATACTGTTGTGGAATACCAACTGAGTTGCTTATTTGCAGTTTTAAAAATAAGAACAATCAATTACTTCCAGTTTCTGTGATATGCAAAAAATCTTTTTTTTCTCTGTGTGGTCTGTCTTCTAGCTCTATTTTTTGAAAAAAAAAAAAAAAAACAGTTCTTGAGAAACCTCATATTCAGCTTGTCTTTCCTTCAAAGTAACCATTTGTTTCTGCAGTTTTATCACCCCATCTGATTAGCTACTTAAAGCATATTCTGTTCTTTCCAGACTTTTGTCAATTGACTGTAAAATAAGTGACATACTGGAGAAATGCATAAACACCACTGAATACATTTGATTTATTTCCTCTAAATTACAGGAAGTCATCTATTGTACAGAGGCCGAAACCAGTTTGTTGATGAACAACTGCAAGGCTGTTCTTCACCAGAGCTTTTTCTTCTCTTTTGTTACTTGATTTTCTGTTATGTTCTCAAGATTTCTTGGTTGCTGATATCCAGGTAGTGTAGTGACATGAATAACAAGTAACGCAATTTTACTAATTTTTTTATTTATTTATTTTTTTCTGGCTGCTTTCCAAAGTTTCTGTTATCACATGGGAGTGCCCACATTTACCAGTTGATTAGTGTGCAGCCACCTTGGAAATCCTATTTTTGGGAAATGTTGACAAACAGCATAAGAGTAGGTTATCTAAATACTTTAGAGGAATAGGATATAGCATATGCATTCCATGAAGGGATACATGACATACAAATTGAAAAATTAATAATTTGATGGTGCAAAGTTGCTAGGTATTAAGGAATGGAAGGCATGAGAAGGTCTTATACACTAAAATAGCAGATAAATTAAAATGAACTGGTAGAGGATGAGTTATGATTTTGTTCATTTTGATTTTTTTCTTTTTAATCTCATTTTGCATGACAGTGTCAACCTAAAAAGCATTTTGCTTGAAATGCAACTTCATTGGGTTTAGTATATTTATAAAACACAGCAACTACTACTTTTCAATAATTGCCAAAGAATATTTTACACCCACAGAGCTATCACCAAGTCATGCAGCCAGGCCTTTTTTTTTTCTTGGTGCATAAGAAAGCATATGATTTGTTTTTGTGTGTGTGTGTGTACAAATCTCCATTGTATTAAAACCTTTATACTTGATATTCTTCTCCATTACCAATGACCATTTTTTCCTGATCAGTGGTGATGTGCCTTTTATTATGTAGCACAATGCTGTACCATCAACACTAATTATTTTTTATATTACTTGCTTAACCTTTAGGTCCCTCCAAGACAGCTACAGAATTGTAAACATCCACACATGCAATTGTAAAAGCAAAATTCAAAAATTTAGTAACATTAAGTGAGATAACCTAATAAATAAATAAAAAAAAAATACTAACTTTAAAAATAGTAATACAGAATTGTCACTTCCAGCAGTTTGTGAAAACAATGTCAGCATCACATAGACTTCCTTTAATATTTTGTGAAAAAAATAGAACATATCTGCTAATAAAACATTACATTAACTAATGGAGAGTGAAAAAATAACATGAGAAAAATGTACAAGAGATACTAGCTTCACAATTCATGGTATTTTCAAATATTTGAAATGTAGTTATGTACTGCATATAGTCAGCTGACGTGTAGCAAAGTTAACAAGACTATAAAAAAACACAACTACATCAGAAAACTACTTTAAGCTCACTAAACAGGTATATTTTAAAGTTATTCATTGTAGTTGCATACTATTTATCAAAGATTCACATTCTAATACCATCTGCCACTAGAAACTGCACAGAGATCTTTACAAAGGTCTAAATGAAAGATGCAAAGTACATACCATGAGCAGAAAAAGCCAATGACTACAAGGGACACTTAAACGTCAACACATTAAGATATATATTTGTGGGGGGGGGGGCTCATGCACTCCTGATGTGGGGGTATGGGTTGTGCCCACACCCCACTGACTTGTATGCTAACTCCAAGGCAGCTGTACTTAAGGGAAAGGGAATAAGCAGGTTTATGGCAAACTGAATATTCCCTTTATTTCCAACAAATTTAACAACAGGTTTAGTATACTTGGTTAAGTGTTCTGTAGGGAGGGGTATCCCTCTGCAGAAACACCTTATATGCTTCTATATTTCAGTTTACATGATTGTAAACAACCATGGTGGTGCAAAGGTTAGTGCTGTCACCTCACAACAAGCAGTTCACTGGTTCAGTTTTCAGCTGCTGTGCCTTCTGTGCAGAGTCTGCATGTCCTCCCTGCAGTTGTATAAGTTTTCTCCCACATTCCAAAGACATGCAGTAGGTGGACTGGACACGGTAAATTGGCCATAGGTGTGAGTGAGTGGTATGAATGAATTATCATGTCAGGGCTAGCCATCCATTGGTGTAAACCTTAGCTTAAGATGATTGCCACTGTTGAAGTGACACCCTGAACCCATGTGCAAAAGGGGGAAAAAGGGGGTTGAGGATGGAGGATGGATTTCAATTTACATGCTTCTATTCAACTTTACAATGAACTGCTGTAGCAGCGATACTGCAATGAAATCACATTTGTAGAAATTTCTGTATACAGAAAATCAGTATAAGACTTGGAGCTTTGACAGTTTATCATTAGGAAGACATACACAATTTTTTTGTTGTTGTTGTTGTGTCTTTCGGCTTATCCCAGTTAGGGGTCGAAGACATACACAATATGTACCTTAATTTTATACACAAGTAGGTTCATTAAAGCAGTCAGTTTGTTAGAAACCAAAACGAACTGCAGGTGGCAGAATGCATCCTTGAATACTGAAATGAGAGCTTGTCATAACACAGCAAATGGGACTCACTTCATGACTTTGCCTAGGGTTTTTGTGTGAAAACATCCTCTGAGATTATCACAGATGGGAAAACTTCTGTAGTGACGTCACCTTTGCTGCAAAGAAACAAGTAGCCAACTTATATTTGTTTGAGAAAACTGCTCTATGGGAGGACAAAAAAGGTTGGTCTGCAGAGCTTGTCAATCCCTCAGAAGAGCATGGCTACTTACAATTGAATAGAGTGGTGATCTCTCTAGATATTCTGCCTTTTTAAAATTGGATCTCAGCTTGATAGGCAATATTACAATAAATTTAACATTAGGGGACAAAATAAGCTTATGCAGTCTGCCCTACAATGGCTTCACATTCAACCTCCTCTCCATTCTTACTTCCCCTTCTCCATTTCCCTCCAAGTTCATGCCCTCCTAAGAACCCATGTAGATTACCTCACCACCACCACTCATTTTGTTAGTCCATTAAATAGGTCCTCAACCCCTTGTGTAAAACATACTTTCAGTTATGCAGGGAGTACCAAGTTCTACAATCTTCTGTGTGTCCCCTCTCCATTCACACTGATCTTTTTCCTAATAATGACCCCTTCACAGTTCTTCCAAGATGGCTGCACATTGAGTAACAGCTTAACTCTAGCTCTCCAAGTGTGAAACCAGAAGCATAACAGAGAAGGCCAATAGACATTTGTGTTTATGGGTACATTTCAGTAACTGGCTAGTAAGTATACTGCCTGGATGCCAGGAAAAAATACAGAGCACCTGGAAAAAAAATTAGCAACAAAAAGTGGGGAAGGTTCTGCAGCTGTTCAGCAAAAAAGCAATGCAATCTCCAGACATGACTTCCAGTAACCTACAAGAAGATACAAGACAACTGCACACAGGCCTGGTTAAAATAAATGAAACACTGATGAAGTATATCAACACAAACAACAAAAGGCTGGGAAAAATGGAAGAAGCTTTTAAGCAGATATTCAGATGAGGTGATAAAGCTGCAAAAATCAGAGGTTAAAATGATGAAAAGGGTAGCTGAATACAAGACTGCTCAGGAAGAGATGTTTTAAAAAATAATGGAATTAGAGGACACAGCACATAGAGAAAACCTGAAATTGTCAGCTATAACAGAGAAGCTGGAAGTAACAGACCATTAATTTTATGAAAGCACAAATAAGCAACTGGATGGGTTTTCCACAGCAGGAGTTGTTAGCTGAAAGGACACCATGTGTATGGTCCAAACTTGGCTATGAGAAATAGTAGTAGTAGTTGTTAATAGTAAAGATGGAATCCTACCAGTGGAAGGATTTGATTCTGACAAAACTGTGACAAAAGGATAAAATACTAAAAGTGGGAAACAACAGAGTATTTGTGGAGAATGATTACTCATTGTACACCAGGCAGAAGAAGAGTAAACACATTCCACTATTCAGGGAATGTCAAGACACAGGTGTGAGATTCACACTGCTGTATCCAGCTGTCTTCAAGGCATTCTTCCCTGGAGGGACAAATCATTTTTTGATGAAGTATATGCTAAGGAGGAAATACAAGAGTTTGTCCAATAAAAAGTGAGTTATGAAACAGGAGGAGATTCTGCATCTTGTGCTTCTGGTAATAAAGACCACAAAGAGACTGTACCTGTGAAACCTTTTCCACTGTTTCAATGGAAAATGTTGGAGAGAAGGAAGGGAGTATGAGAATGAGAGTTGACTAGAAGGATTGTGTGTACATTGGAAATGAAGTAGAGATAGGATTTGGGAGATGGAGATGAACAGTTATATAATCAGTAACTTAATATGGGATTGCACTGCAATAATTATATTTGTGAAATATGACAGAACAAGAAAATCTGGAAATATTGGGCTTTTTCAGAATTTGTTGGACTTGTGGGGGACTCAAGTATATGCCCTACTTTATGTCATTAATGTTCGGAAAAATGCTTTGGGGAGGGGAAATAATGGATAAAGTTAACTGCAAGTAAAGAAAACATTTTTCTTAATAGTACGATTTTTGTGGTGTATGGTTTCCTTTGCATGCTATAAAGTAAAGTTTGCTCAGCTATTTTTAATTGTAATTGGGATTATAAATAGGTACTGTTATTCCTTTTTTTTCATTTTTTCCCTTTCTCTCTTTCTTTTTGTTCAGTTTTAAGAAATGTAGGCACTGCAACATAACAAAAAAAAGCCTGGTTAAAAGGGTATGACAAAAGAAACATTTATGTGCTTTTCCTCATTCTTGCATCAGGGAATGACTAGATTAAGGACCTTAGATTGATTTAGTAACACCTTTTAAGAGAAAGCAAGTAAATGAAAAAGAATACTGATTATTATGAGGAATTTTTTCCACCATAGGTTCATAGGTTCATACTAGGCTATCTGCCCTGGGGCAATTATAAGCCTAGCCCGATTCTGTATGGCTTACACTACCCCTTGATTTGAGTATACTGTGCCCTTTAAGGTTTAGTTTACTGTGCCTCTGTCTAATAGTGACACGGGAGTAATCCCTGGGACAAACCTACGATCCCCATCCACTTATCGAGATTCTTCTTGAAGAGATTCAGTGAGGTGCTCTGCCTCACATGAACTGGAATTCTATTCCAGAGCGAAGGGAGCCTCTGGGTTATGAACCTGTCCCTCCAGCAAGTTCTATTTATTTCTGTGCTGAGGTTCAAGTCCCTCGAGCGTGTGGCTCTAAGGGATTTAGATTTACTGAGGTGGAGCATGTCCATTAATTCTGGATTTGACATAGCTTTGTATGTCAGGCATAGATCGCCTCGAAGTAGGCGGTATGCAACTGAGTAGAGCTGGAGAATTTTTAACCTAGCAGTATATGGCATCTGTTTGAGACCCTTGATCCTCTTGGTGAGATACTTTTGGGGTCTTTCTAATTGCTGCAGGTGTCGGGTAAGGTACATCCCAAAAGGGGCATTGTATTCTATGATGGGCCTGATGAGGGATGAATAAAGGCACGATTACCTCTCTTGATCTAGATGTGAAACCTTTCTTGATGAGGTGGGCTATGTAGAAGGTCTTTCTAACCACTTTGGCAATGTGGTTTTCAAAGGAGAGATTGCTATCAACTTGGGTCCCCAGGTCCCTAATAACTTTCTCTGTACTTAATGGGTTTCCCCTATGTGGTAATTTGTGGGCACATTGTTTTGCCAAAGGGTATGACTATACATTTTTGGCATTTAGCTTTAAACCATGGCACTGGCACCAGTTATCTGTCTCTGTGAGACCTTTTGAAGGATGTTTGTGTCAGCTGGAGAGTTGATTATGGCGCCAGTTTGCAGTCGCTGCTAACTTGGTGAGCCATAGTCCTCCCACGCTTGCCTGTACCTCGAAAGTATATACTGAACAAGAGTGGTCCCAGGACAGAACCCTGTGGGATGCCACTTGTGACCGGTTTCGAGTCTGACATGGCTCCAGCAACTCTCACTCTGTGGGTTCTGTCTTTGAGCCAGTTTGCGACCCATCTTGTGACATAGGGTTTATATTTAAGCTGGATAGCTTATCTATGATGCCCGAGTGGGGTATTGTGTCAAATGCCTTTGCAAGGTCCAGATAGGCTGTGTGGACTACCTTCCCTTCATCTATGGCTTTGGTGACTGTTTCAAAGAAGTCAACCAGGTTCAAAAGGCAGGATCTGCCCTTGACAAAGCCGAACTGGGTAGGATCTAGTGTCTGTAGGTCCCCAATGTCTTTGTTTATGAGCTCCATGATGATCCTCTCCATAGCCTTGCAGACTAAGCTAGTCAGGCTTATGGGGCGATAGTTTCCAGGGTCCGTAGAGGCTCCACCTTTGTGGAGTGGGACCACTGTTGCTGCACGCCATTCTGTGGGCACATATCCTGTAGTAAGGCTGAGATTGTATAGCTGTTTTATTTGAGGGATTAGTTCCTCTTGTAGTTCATGTAGGACGCAACCTGGGATGCCATCTGGTCCCATGGAAGCAGTGTTTTTGCTTTGGAGAGGGCAGCCTTCACCTGAGCATCTGAGATGTTTGGGAGGCAGCCCTCTGTCGGGATAGATATTTGCTCTTTTGGGGAGGGGTGGAGAAGTTTGCACAGAACCTGTCTGCCAGGATATTGGCGATAACTGTGGGTTCAGTGTATTTTTGTCATTTAGAATCAACTCAGAACAAGTCTGGGAGTTGCATCCCAGGTTTCTAACATAACTGAAAAAGCCTTATGATTGTCTTTGGTGTCCTGTGCAATTTTTTCTCTCAAAGCTGGCCTTCGAGGATTTTATGAGGGATCGTAATTTTTTGCTAGTACTGATCTGAGATGCCTTCCCTATTAGGGATTTTGCTCTATCATGTAGTAGCTTCCTCCTTCTGTTGTACAGTTTATTTATGGCAGGGGCCACCAGACTGACGCCTGCCTTTGGATGATTGGGTCTTGGTTTTGTTTGGGATAGCATGATCCATGCATTCCTGGAGATGTCCGAGAATGCATTTATATAGGATTCTGCAGTTTGGGCTGTAGCTTCCACTGGCCCTGGGGCCTTGAAGGATTCCACTTTGGTTTTGAGAAGTGAGAAGTTCGCTTTTGAGAAGTTCTTCACTGTGGTTTTCTGGGCTGGGGGGTGGGGTCGGGATGGGGACATCCAGTGGAATTAATTGACGGTCTGATCTTAATAATGAGGGATATACTTCTGGTGTGGAGCATAGAGTCCCCATGTTGGTAATGATCAGGTCTAGTATGTTGTCCCCTCTTGTGGGAGTGGTGACTAGTTGTTCCATAGCATTTGAGTTTATAATTTCCAGGAATCTTTGGGCTAAGGTGCTGGGGCTTGAGTAGTGCTTCCAGTCAATGTTTGGGTAGTTGAAGTCACCCAATATAATGGTGTTCGGAGAGATCTTCATGTTCTCCAATGTTTTCTGGAAAGCCGAATGGGATTCCTGACTTTGAGAGGGTGGTCTGTAGGATGGTATAAACTGAAAAGCAGTCTTGCCCACTGTTAGTTGCACATGGATGGTCTCCGATACTTAATGCAATGCCACTAACCTGGAGGTGTGGATATCCTTGATAAATATGGAAACTCCCCCTCCTTTTGTGGTTTGGTCCGGGTTTTGGGGCCGAAAAGCATGATATGAGGTGTAGCCTGGTAGTGCTGGGGTGTTCTCTGGAGCCTTGAACCAGGTTTCTGTCACTGCACAGATATTGATGTTCTCCATACTGAGGAGAGCTGTGAGTGCATGCATCTTGAGGTTAAGACTTCTGGCGTTTAGCAGCATTACCCTTAGTTTCTTGTTCCTTGTGCTGTCTATGGGGTGGATTTGACTTTTGAGCCTTGCCTAAAAAAGGCACTATGGGGGTGGCAAGAGCCTTTGCCAATATCCGAAAGCCCAGTGGTGACAGGTGTAAGCCATCCCTAGCGAAGCAATGTGGCTTGTCGAGCATGTCATCCCAGGCTGACAGACACTTGATCCCCTTTGAATGACACCAAAATTTTAGCCAATTGTTAAAATCGATCATTTTGTCTTTGTACTGTGGCATCATTCTAGGTGAGGGTAAGATGCTGCTCAAGGTCAGGGTCATACCAGCCTGGGCTACATGATCAGAGAGCTCCTCTATGTCTCTTTTCGTAGTCCAGGGAGGTACGTCTCAGGTCATTCACACCAGCATGTACAATGACTGAGTCATATTTGTATTTGCTTTGGAGTGACCTGAGTGCTTGCGTTATGTGGCGGATCCTAGCGCCGGACAGGCAGCTCACTGTGACGTTCTCTTTATTCAGCCTGGTGTGCGGGCCATCAGTGTGTTTGACAATAGAGTCACCTATAACAAGACTATCAGGTGTGTTATTCAGCCTTAAGGGCTGTGGCTGCTTGGCACACTGACTTTGTGGGTTATGTGTTGTGTGTGTTTTGTTTTGAGGTAGCGTTTGCTTGGATGTCTGCTTTGGAGGTCTCTGTTACTTAGGTAGATTTTTTATTTAGAGCCTCCGAGTATGTTTTTGTGCATTTATGTGTTTGGTTCGCTGATGTGGTGGGACTATGTGATACTGGAATTGTGTTGTGTGAGGTTACCTTCTCCTCCTGACTGGTTACACCAGTTTTGAGATGAGAGAGCTCAGCCTCCAGTTTGGCTAAATAGTTGCATCTCTCACATATATTTGAACCTGTTTGGAGGAGGAGAGGGTTGTCTGTGTACATGAGACAGTTGTAACATTGCCTCAAAATTCCCAGATTCACCAGCTGGACTGGAGAGGAAACCATTGACTGACCTTTGGACATGCTAGAGTAATAGGGAAACTGAATTTAAGATGGACCAATAGAGGACAGGGTAATCGTAGAGAGTATAAGAGTAAGTAGTGCTTATGGTTTAATAGTGCTAACTTGTAGGATTACTTAATTGGACCAGTGAAGGGCCTTAGAATGAGAATATGGTGTTTAAATTGAGAGATAGAGCAGTTCTAAGGGAAAAAGTGAAGAGCAGACTTTGTGGAGCCAGGAATAGTTTAAACCCAATTAGGCGGCGCTGCCCGTTGTTGCGCTATGCTCAAAACCACGCAAAAGAGGGTTTTAAGAGAGGAAGATGAAGGAGTTTTGGAATTGGCCCAAAATGGCAAATAAAACTACAGTTTCAAGTCAGTAACCACTCCCACAGGGGCAGGCAGGCTGCTCAATGTTTTCACTGCCACTGATCAACAGAGAGACTTTCCTTTAGCCCAAGCAAAAAATGGCCTCACAGAAACTTACAAACAGTTTAAGAACAGCAAGCCTGTAACTGAACTTTTTTAAATCACAGAAAAGTGGGAAAAAAGCATTTTTTTGTTTTTTTGTTTTTTCAGAGATAGCAGAGGTTAACAAGTATCAGCATGTTATAACAGTGCAGTAAATGACCCCACACAAGAGTGCTAGGCCAAAGACAGATAAAATGCAAGTTTTGGGAAAAAAACGATTTTAAAAATAAGTGCAAACAGGAAATTCAGTAAACAGCTCTAGGTTTAAAATGTATGGGGACAAAATCCAAGCTTCATGAAGAGCATGGCTACTTACAATTGAATAGAGTGGTGATCTCTCTAGATATTCTGCCTTTTTAAAAATGGATCTCAGCTTGATAGGCAATATTACAATAAATGTAACATTAGGGGACAAAATAAGCTTATGCAGTCTGCCCTACAATGGCTTCACATTCAACCTCCTCTCCATTCTTACTTCCCCTTCTCCATTTTCTTCCAATTTCATGCCCTCCTAAGAACCCATGTAGATTACCTCACCACCACCACTCATTTTGTTAGTCCATTAAATGGGTCCTCAACCCCTTGTGTAAAACATACTTTCAGTTATGTAGGGAGTACCAAGTTCTACAATCTTCTGTTTGTCCCCTCTCCATTCACACTGATCTTTTTCCTAATAATGACTCCTTCACAGTTCTTCCAAGATGGCTGCACATTGAGTAACAGCTTAACTCTAGCTCTCCAAGTGTGAAACCAGAAGCATAACAGAGAAGGCCAATAGACATTTGTTTTTATGGGTACATTTCAGTAACTGGCTCGTAAGTATACTGCCTGGATGCCAGGAAAAAATACAGAGCACCTGGGAAAAAATTAGCAACAAAAAGTGGGGAAGAAACACTGACTGGGGAAGGTTCTGCAGCTGTTCAGCAAAAAAGCAATGCAATCTCCAGACATGACTTCCAGTAACCTACAAGAAGATACAAGACAACTGCACACAGGCCTGGTTAAAATAAATGAAACACTGATGAAGTATATCAACACAAACAACAAAAGGTTGGGAAAAATGGAAGAAGCTTTTAAACAGATATTCAAATGAGGTGATAAAGCTGCAAAAATCAGAGGTTAAAATGACGAAAAGGGTGGCTGAATACAAGACTGCTCAGGAAGAGATGTTTTAAAAAAATAATGGAATTAGAGGACACAGCACATAGAGAAAACCTGAAATTGTCAGCTATAACAGAGAAGCTGGAAGTAACAGACCATTAATTTTATGAAAGCACAAATAAGCAACTGGATGGGTTTTCCACAGCAGGAGTTGTTAGCTGAAAGGACACCATGTGTATGGTCCAAACTTGGCTATGAGAAATAGTAGTAGTAGTAGTTAATAGTAAAGATGGAATCCTACCAGTGGAAGGATTTGATTCTGACAAAACTGTGACAAAAGGATAAAATACTAAAAGTGGGAAACAACAGAGTATTTGTGGAGAATGATTACTCATTGTACACCAGGCAGAAGAAGAGTAAACACATTCCACTATTCAGGGAATGTCGAGACACAGGTGTGAGATTCACATTGCTGTATCCAGCTGTCTTTAAGGCATTCTTCCCTGGAGGGACAAATCATTTTTTGATGAAGTACATGCTAAGGAGGAAATACAAGAGTTTGTCCAATAAAAAGTGAGTTATGAAACAGGAGGAGATTCTGCATCTTGTGCTTCTGGTAATAAAGACCACAAAGAGACTGTACCTGTGAAACCTTTTCCACTGTTTCAATGGAAAATGTTGGAGAGAAGGAAGGGAGTATGAGAATGAGAGTTGACTAGAAGGATTGTGTGTACATTGGAAATGAAGTAGAGATAGGATTTGGGAGATGGAGATGAACAGTTATATAATCAGTAACTTAATGTGGGATTGCACTGCAATAATTATATTTGTGAAATATGACAGAACAAGAAAATCTGGAAATATTGGGCTTTTTCAGAATTTGTTGGACTTGTGGGGGACTCAAGTATATGCCCTACTTTATGTCATTAATGTTCGGAAAAATGCTTTGGGGAGGGGAAATAATGGATAAAGTTAACTGCAAGTAAAGAAAACATTTTTTCTTAATAGTACGATTTTTGTGGTGTATGGTTTCCTTTGCATGCTATAAAGTAAAGTTTGCTCAGCTATTTTTAATTGTAATTGGGATTATAAATAGGTACTGTTATTCCTTTTTTTTCATTTTTTCCCTTTCTCTCTTTCTTTTTGTTCAGTTTTAAGAAATGTAGGCACTGCAACATAACAAAAAAAAGCCTGGTTAAAAGGGTATGACAAAAGAAACATTTATGTGTTTTTCCTCATTCTTGCATCAGGGAATGACTAGATTGAGGACCTTAGACTGATTTAGTAACACCTTTTAAGAGAAAGCAAGTAAATGAAAAAGAATACTGATTATTATGAGGCATTTTTTCTACCTAATGCATGAATGCTTAGTAGCAATTCTATATCTGGCCCTCATGTATCCATGGAAACAATCTGATAATGAGAAATTATTTGTCTGGTTCTCATGTCTCCATGAAGACAATCTGATAAAGAAAAATTGGTTACAGTCTGGTGGAGAGTAATTGGCTGTGGAAAAAAAAAATAAAAAATAAACTGGCTAGGAGATAATGTTCTTTGAAAGTATTCAGGGGTTTTCCCAGTTGGGATAGCTATAAAGATAAGACAAACCCAGTTAACACTTAATAGAATCACAGGCTACACCATGCATCTTAGCAAGAATAACCTTTCTTTTAGGTTATCTCAAGTCTCTGAATGTGGTTGTCAGTTTGGGACATTTGTTCCTATTAAGAGGGTAAAACTTCAATATTTGAAGATGTACATAGTGTTGTCTGTTAGTATTAAATTAATAGGTTTTAAAGGGGTATTGAGGTTTGTTTTGTTTGTTTGAGGGCTTTCAATAAAATGAAAAGTTTTGTAAGACATGACAGGCTCAAATGTATATGACAAGAAATAACTATACAAAAGTTCAACCTGCCAAACAGTACATGCATGTAACACAAAAGCTGGAACTAGACATTTAACAACAAAGGTGTTATACATAAAAGTTAATAACTTTTTAATACACTGATGCTTTTGGTAACATCTTCAGATGTCAATGGCCTCATAGATAAGTACAAAAAAGAAAGAATAGTGAATTATATTAAAAATATAGAGTGAAAATAGCTATGTTACAGGAAACACACTTCTGCTGAAAGGGATGACTGCAATTAGGGATATAGACAATAGGCAAGATAGGGTTGGGATTTATTGGAGAAAACTGTCAAAGGAACCAAAGTATTGGCAGCAAATAACTAGAGCGGGAAAGATGATAGAATGGGAAGACGCTGAGAATTTATTTGTATTGCAGGTTACAGATTGCCTTCCGTATCAAGGACTGATATCAGAATGTAGGCAAACAGAAAAAATAGGGGTGGTCCTGTATGAAAGACCAGCACTGGTAGAGTTTTTAGTAGAATCTGGAAAAGAAGTTGCCATTAAGAAAGGAATAATTAGTAGAGAATATAAAATATTGTATGATAACTATAAGACTCAGAGGAGATTAGAAAGGATTGGGGAAAAGAAAGGGGTTTTTTCAGGGGGGAGGGGGGGGGCCTTTTTTTGCCTTTTTTTCAACATGAAATTTTTTTTGGAATTTTTTCTTTATTTTCCCCGGGAAAAGCGGGGGGGGGGGCCTTTTTTTCCTTGGGTTTTTTTTGGAACCCCCTTTTTGTCCCTTTTTTTTTTTCCGGGGGGGCCCAAAAGTTCCCTATTTTTAAAATTTCTGCGAGGGCCCCCAAAGCCCTGGGGTGCCATTTAGGTTTCGAGTTGACAGGGTCCAAATCTATTTGGGGGCTGCTTTGAGCCAGGCAATCGGCTAGGGGTTTATATTTAAGCTGGATAGCTTATCTATGATGCCCGAGTGGGGTATTGTGTCAAATGCCTTTGCAAGGTCCAGATAGGCTGTGTGGACTACCTTCCCTTCATCTATGGCTTTGGTGACTGTTTCAAAGAAGTCAACCAGGTTCAAAAGGCAGGATCTGCCCTTGACAAAGCCGAACTGGGTAGGATCTAGTGTCTGTAGGTCCCCAATGTCTTTGTTTATGAGCTCCATGATGATCCTCTCCATAGCCTTGCAGACTAAGCTAGTCAGGCTTATGGGGCTATAGTTTCCAGGGTCCGTAGAGGCTCCACCTTTGTGGAGTGGGACCACTGTTGCTGTACGCCATTCTGTGGGCACATATCCTGTAGTAAGGCTGAGATTGTATAGCTGTTTTATTTGAGGGATTAGTTCCTCTTGTAGTTCATGTAGGACGCAACCTGGGATGCCATCTGGTCCCATGGAAGCAGTGTTTTTTGCTTTGGAGAGGGCAGCCTTCACCTGAGCATCTGAGATGTTTGGGAGGCAGCCCTCTGCCGGGATAGATATTTGCTCTTTTGGGGGGGGGTGGAGAAGTTTGCACTGAACCTGTCTGCCAGGATATTGGCGATGTCTGTGGGTTCAGTGTATTTTTTGTCATTTAGAATCAACTCAGAACAAGTCTGGGAGTTGCATCCCAGGTTTCTAACATAACTGAAAAAAGCCTTATGATTGTCTTTGGTGTCCTGTGCAATTTTTCTCTCAAAGCTGGCCTTCGAGGATTTTATGAGGGATCGTAATTTTTTGCTAGTACTGATCTGAGATGCCTTCCCTATTAGGGATTTTGCTCTATCATGTAGTAGCTTCCTCCTTCTGTTGTACAGTTTATTTATGGCAGGGGCCACCAGACTGGACGCCTGCCTTTGGATGATTGGGTCTTGGTTTTGTTTGGGATAGCATGATCCATGCATTCCTGGAGATGTCCGTAGAATGCATTTATATAGGATTCTGCAGTTTGGGCTGTAGTTTCCACTGGCCCTGGGGCCTTGAAGGATTCCACTTTGGTTTTGAGAAGTGAGAAGTTCGCTTTTGAGAAGTTTTTCACTGTGGTTTTCTGGGCTGGGGGTGGGGTCGGGATGTGGACATCCAGTGAAATTAATTTACGGTCTGATCTTAATAATGAGGGATATACTTCTGGTGTGGAGCATAGAGTCCCCATGTTGGTAATGATCAGGTCTAGTATGTTGTCCCCTCTTGTGGGAGTGGTGACTAGTTGTTCCATAGCATTTGAGTTTATAATTTCCAGGAATCTTTGGGCTAAGGTGCTGGGGCTTGAGTAGTGCTTCCAGTCAATGTTTGGGTAGTTGAAGTCACCCAATATAATGGTGTTCGGAGAGATCTTCATGTTCTCCAATGTTTTCTGGAAAGCCGAATGGGATTCCTGACTTTGAGAGGGTGGTCTGTAGGATGGTATAAACTGAAAAGCAGTCTTGCCCACTGTTAGTTGCACATGGATGGTCTCCGATACTTAATGCAATGCCACTAACCTGGAGGTGTGGATATCCTTTATAAATATGGAAACTCCCTCCTTTGTGGTTTGGTCCGGGTTTTGGGGCCGAAAAGCATGATATGAGGTGTAGCCTGGTAGTGCTGGGGTGTTCTCTGGAGCCTTGAACCAGGTTTCTGTCACTGCACAGATATTGATGTTCTCCATACTGAGGAGAGCTGTGAGTGCATGCATCTTGAGGTTAAGACTTCTGGCGTTTAGCAGCATTACCCTTAGTTTCTTGTTCCTTGTGCTGTCTATGGGGGTGGGTTTGACTTTTGAGCCTTGCCTAAAAAAGGCACTATGGGGGTGGCAAGAGCCTTTGCCAATATCCGAAAGCCCAGTGGTGACAGGTGTAAGCCATCCCTAGCGAAGCAATGTGGCTTGTCGAGCATGTCATCCCAGGCTGACAGACACTTGATCCCCTTTGAATGACACCAAAATTTTAGCCAATTGTTAAAATCGATCATTTTGTCTTTGTACTGTGGCATCATTCTAGGTGAGGGTAAGATGCTGCTCAAGGTCAGGGTCATACCAGCCTGGGCTACATGATCAGAGAGCTCCTCTATGTCTCTTTTCGTGTAGTCCAGGGAGGTACGTCTCAGGTCATTCACACCAGCATGTACAATGACTGAGTCATATTTGTATTTGCTTTGGAGTGACCTGAGTGCTTGCGTTATGTGGCGGATCCTAGCGCCCGACAGGCAGCTCACTGTGACGTTCTCTTTATTCAGCCTGGTGAGCGGGACATCAGTGTGTTTGACAATAGAGTCACCTATAACAAGACTATCAGGTGTGTTATTCAGCCTTAAGGGCTGTGGCTGCTTGGCACACTGACTTTGTGGGTTATGTGTTGTGTGTGTTTTGTTTTGAGGTAGCGTTTGCTTGGATGTCTGCTTTGGAGGTCTCTGTTACTTAGGTAGATTTTTATTTAGAGCCTCCGAGTATGTTTTTGTGTATTTATGTGTTTGGTTCGCTGATGTGGTGGGACTATGTGATACTGGAATTGTGTTGTGTGAGGTTACCTTCTCCTCCTGACTGGTTACACCAGTTTTGAGATGAGAGCTCAGCCTCCAGTTTGGCTAAATAGTTGCATCTCTCACATATATTTGAACCTGTTTGGAGGAGGAGAGGGTTGTCTGTGTACATGAGACAGTTGTAACATTGCCTCAAAATTCCCAGATTCACCAGCTGGACTGGAGAGGAAACCATTGACTGACCTTTGGACATGCTAGAGTAATAGGGAAACTGAATTTAAGATGGACCAATAGAGGACAGGGTAATCGAGAGTATAAGAGTAAGTAGTGCTTATGGTTTAATAGTGCTAACTTGTAGGATTACTTAATTGGACCAGTGAAGGGCCTTAGAATGAGAATATGGTGTTTAAATTGAGAGATAGAGCAGTTCTAAGGGAAAAAGTGAAGAGCAGACTTTGTGGAGCCAGGAATAGTTTAAACCCAATTAGGCGGCGCTGCCCGTTGTTGCTCTATGCTCAAAACCACGCAAAAGAGGGTTTTAAGAGAGGAAGATGAAGGAGTTTTGGAATTGGCCCAAAATGGCAAATAAAACTACAGTTTCAAGTCAGTAACCACTCCCACAGGGGCAGGCAGGCTGCTCAATGTTTTTCACTGCCACTGATCAACAGAGAGACTTTCCTTTAGCCCAAGCAAAAAATGGCCTCACAGAAACTTACAAACAGTTTAAGAACAGCAAGCCTGTAACTGAACTTTTTTAAATCACAGAAAAGTGGGAAAAAAGCATTTTTTTGTTTTTTTGTTTTTTCAGAGATAGCAGAGGTTAACAAGTATCAGCATGTTATAACAGTGCAGTAAATGACCCCACACAAGAGTGCTAGGCCAAAGACAGATAAAATGCAAGTTTTGGGAAAAAAACGATTTTAAAAATAAGTGCAAACAGGAAATTCAGTAAACAGCTCTAGGTTGTGCTCTAAATACAGTTACTAATGCAGAAATCAAATTTAACAAGCCAGAAAATGCTCAAAATAGGCGGCTATGCAGAAAAACTTAGCAAACAAACAGAGGAAAAATACTTAAAGTCTCAAAAGTGGCTCCTTTCTTCTCTCAGCGTTTTCTCCTCTTGGTGGGGGCTTCACCAACAGCCAACAAGCCTGAAAAGACGCCAAAACCACGAGGTAACCAGGTTTTAAGAGAGGAAGATGAAGGAGTTTTGGAATTGACCCAAAATGGCCAATAAAACTACAGTTTCAAGTCAGTAACCACTCCCACAGGGGCAGGCAGGCTGCTCAATGTTTTTCACTGCCACTGATCAACAGAGAGACTTTCCTTTAGCCCAAGCAAAAAATGGCCTCACAGAAACTTACAAACAGTTTAAGAACAGCAAGCCTGTAACTGAACTTTTTTAAATCTCAGAAAAGTGGGAAAAAAGCAATATTTTTTTTTTTTTTTTTTTTCAGAGATAGCAGAGGTTAACAAGTATCAGCAAGTTATAACAGTGCAGTAAATGACCCCACACAAGAGTGCTAGGCCAAAGACAGATAAAATGCAAGTTTTGAGAAAAAACTATTTTAAAAATAAGTGCAAACAGGAAATTCAGTAAACAGCTCTAGGTTGTGCTCTAAATACAGTTACTAATGCAGAAATCAAATTTAACAAGCCAGAAAATGCTCAAAATAGGTGGCTATGCAGAAAAACTTAGCAAATAAACAGAGGAAAAATACTTAATGTCTCAAAAGTGGCTCCTTTCTTCTCTCAGCATTTTCTCCTCTTGGTGGGTGCTTCACCAACAGCCAACAAGCCTGAAAAGATGCCAAAACCATGAGGCAACCAGGTTTTAAGAGAGGAAGATGAAGGAGTTTTGGAATTGACCCAGACTGGCTAATAAAACTACAGTTTCAAGTCAGTAACCACTCCCACAGGGGCAGGCAGGCTGCTCAATGTTTTTCACTGCCACTGATCAACAGAGAGACTTTCCTTTAGCCCAAGCAAAAAATGGCCTCACAGAAACTTACAAACAGTTCAAGAACAGCAAGCTTGTAAATGAACTTTTTTAAATCTCAGAAAAGTGGGGAAAAAAGCAAGATTTTTTTTTGTTTTTTCAGAGATAGCAGAGGTTAACAAGTATCAGCAAGTTATAACAGTGCAGTAAATGACCCCACACAAGAGTGCTAGGCCAAAGACAGATAAAATGCAAGTTTTGAGAAAAAAACGATTTTAAAAATAAGTGCAAACAGAAAGTTCAGTAAACAGCT
The DNA here is from genome assembly GCF_019279795.1 of Protopterus annectens. Taxonomy (NCBI): domain Eukaryota; kingdom Metazoa; phylum Chordata; order Ceratodontiformes; family Protopteridae; genus Protopterus; species Protopterus annectens. Next base: position 1,857,778,473 of record NC_056741.1, read on the forward strand.
CTAGGTTGTGCTCTAAATACAGTTACTAATGCAGAAATCAAATTTAACAAGCCAGAAAATGCTCAAAATAGGCGGCTATGCAGAAAAACTTAGCAAATAAACAGAGGAAAAATACTTAAAGTCTCAAAAGTGGCTCCTTTCTTCTCTCCGCGTTTTCTCCTCTTGGATGAAGCATGAATGCTTAGTAGCAATTCTATATCTGGCCCTCATGTCTCCATGGAAACAATCTGATAATGAGAAATTATTTGTCTGGTTTTCATGTCTCCATGAAGACAATCTGATAAAGAAAAATTGGTTACAGTCTGGTGGAGAGTAATTGGCTGTGGAAAAAAACATAAAAAATAAACTGGCTAGGAGATAATGTTCTTTGAAAGTATTCAGGGGTTTTCCCAGTTGGGATAGCTATAAAGATAAGACAAACCCAGTTAACACTTAATAGAATCACAGGCTACACCATGCATCTTAGCAAGAATAACCTTTCTTTTAGGTTATCTCAAGTCTCTGAATGTGGTTGCCAGTTTGGGACATTTGTTCCTATTAAGAGGGTAAAACTTCAATATTTGAAGATGTACATAGTGTTGTCTATTAGTATTAAATTAATAGGTTTTAAAGGGGTATTGAGGTTTGGTTTGTTTTGTTTGAGGGCTTTCAATAAAATTAAAAGTTTTGTAAGACATGACAGGCTCAAATGTATATGACAAGAAATAACTATACAAAAGTTCAACCTGCCAAACAGTACATGCATGTAACACAAAAGCTGGAACTAGACATTTAACAACAAAGGTGTTATACATAAAAGGTAATAACTTTTTAATACACTGATGCTTTTGGTAACATCTTCAGATGTCAATGGCCTCATAGATAAGTACAAAAAAGAAAGAATAGTGAATTATATTAAAAATGTAGAGTGAAAATAGCTATGTTACAGAAAACACACTTCTGCTGAAAGGGATGACTGCAATTAGGGATATAGACAATAGGCAAGATAGGGTTGGGATTTATTGGAGAAAACTGTCAAAGGAACCAAGTATTGGCAGCAAATAACTAGAGCGGGAAAGAGGATAGAATGGGAAGACGCTGAGAATTTATTTGTATTGCAGGTTACAGATTGCCTTCCGTATCAAAGACTGATATCAGAATGTAGGCAAACAGAAAAAAATAGGGGTGGTCCTGTATGAAAGACCAGCACTGGTAGAGTTTTTAGTGGAATCTGGAAAAGAAGTTGCCATTAAGAAAGGAATAATTAGTAGAGAATATAAAATATTGTATGATAACTATAAGACTCAGAGGAGATTAGAAAGGATTGGGAAGAGAGATTGGATAAGCAATTTACAAAGAACCAATGTACGTCTCCCAAATATGCAACAAAATCTAGAAGATTTAGGATTTTTGCTTGTAAATGTTTATATAGATATTATTATACCCCCAAGTGGACTCCAGAGAATTTCCCTCAGGTAGACAGCAAATGTTGGAGGTGTGATGGGGAAAAAAGAGATACTTGAGAACATATGTTCTGGAAGAGCAGTGAGTTAGTGGACTTTACGGATTCCCTGCGAGATGCACTGTTGGAGATGCTGGGTGGGCAGATTGGTGCACTGAGGGAGATGATTTTCTGAGCTATGATACAGAATCGAAATTGCCTAGACATGTAAGGCCTTGCTGTTTCCAATTATGGTGGCTGTCAAAAAAGCAATGGCCAGAAAGTGGAAATTAAAATCTAATCATCCAAAATTAGGCACCGGAGACCAGCAGTTCCAACACACAAGTGATTCAATGTTCAAACACAGCAAAAGGAACACACATCCACAAATAACATAAACGCTGATAAAACACTTCCCCTTACGTTTTTGTCTCCTAGAACTTCATCAGATCGGCAAAACCTCATAGTTACCTAGTTAAATAACTTTTCCTGTTTGAATAGACCAATGAAATCAGTGATTCAATTAGTTACCAAGATACAGAAAGAGTGGACTCTAAACTGCATGTGACAGTCTTACTAGTCTAACACCATCTGGTGGACAAATAATAAAACACATGAAAATGTATATAAAATCAAGAATTCACTTAAATAAATAAACCAGGATAAAATAACATGAATATACATAAAAATGTAAAAAATTAAACATTTTCACAATTTTGCAGACCTGAGCTTGAGTGCAGGTTTTATAGACACCATATCATTAAGTCCTGAATTGTTGCAAGCATCCAGGACTAATTGCCAATATAGTTCCCTGTATTTGAGTCTGTTGTTTTAGATGACATCTGTATTTTTTGGACTGGTATTGATAATCACTTTTTTGAAATCCTTGAATACATTTCTAAGACTACTAAGTTCCTAAAATTTACATATCAGATTAACAATAGTGAGTTAAATTTCCTTGATGTTAACATTCAAAGGGTAGACAATGGTTTCAAATCTAAAATACATAGAAAGCAGACATTCTTGAATTCCTATCTTCACTATGCAAGTGCCCACCCTCCCCCTACACCAAAAAAGAGGGGTAATAAAAGGTCAACTGGTCCGGACTAGCAGAATGACATCTGATGACCAGGATTTTAAAAGAGAATGTGATTTTATAGTAGAAATGTTCAAAGCCAGAGGGTACCCTCCCACACTTTTGAATGATGCATTAACAGAAGTCATGGATGGTAGAGAGTCTAGGTTTGCCCCTATTTTGGGTAAAAATTACCCCTCTGATTATGCAAGGCTAGGTACAAAGATAGAAGGGGCGTCTTACCAATCTGCTTTGACTATCACATTATGATGGTGAAACAAATTTGGTCAAACAAGTTATAGACAAGGAGTGGAAAAAAATCTGCAGCCTTATCAGATTTAAATTGTATATTTGACAAGCCACTTAAATGTGTGTACAAAAAATTATGAAATATCAAAAATACTTTGGAAGGAAGTTCCCATTATAACAATTTCGGAACTCTCATTAGTAACAAAAAAGGTACACACAAATGTGGAAGTTGTACCCAATTAGAGTACATATGGACTGGGGACATGTTATATTTAAAATGTAGAAACAAGTATAGAACTACTAGAGGGTATGCAAATTGTAATACCACAGGTGTGGTGTATATTGTTTTATGTGGGGCATGTGACTCCTTCTATGAGGGTAAGACGGAAAGGAGGTTAAAACAAAGAATGTATGAACACCTTTATGATTTAAGGAAGAAAAATGATAATAACACCCTGTACAAACATATTCACGAATGGCCAAAAGCAGAGTATCAATTTTTCATGATAGATGTGGTCCCTATAGACCCCAGGGGTAGGCCATGGGAGACCAGACTTGAATACAGGGAACTATATTGGTAATTAGTCCTGCCTGGATGCTTGCAACAATTCAGGACTTAATGATATGGTGTCTATAAAACCTGTACTCAAGCTCAGGGCTGCAAAATTGTGAACATTTTACATTTTTTTACATTTTTATGTATATTCATGTTATTTTATCATGGTTTATTTATTTAAGTTAATTCTTAGATTTTATATACATTTTCATGTGTTTTATTATTTGTCCACCAGATGGTGCTAGACTAGTAAGACTGTCAAATGCAGCTTAGAGTCCACTCTTTCTGTACTTGGTAACTAATTGAATCACTGATTTCATTGGCTATTCAAACAGGAAAAGTTATTTAACTAGGTAACTATGTGGTTTTTGCCCATCTGATGAAGTTCTATGAGATGAAAACGTAAGGAGAAGTGTTTTTATCAGTGTTTATGTTATTTGGGATGTGTGTTCCTTTTGCTGTGTTTGAACATTAAATCGCTTGTCTGTTGGAACTGCTGGTCTCCGGTGCCTAATTTTGGATTACTAGTTAAGTTTTGGGCACTTTTACCCCATCTTTGCTGTGAAATCAAAATCTAAACCAGCTATACTAGAAGTAGTAATTATAGTAACAGAGATAAAACAACTGGAACTGAGATGTTTAGAAAAGGGTAGGATCAAACTACATAGGAAAATGGGAATTGCGGGAACAATACATACAGGAAAGAAATGAGGTTTAAAAGGTAGGACTTAAATGAGCTATGTAATGTTTGACTGAAAATGATTGGGTAGACTATAAGTGATGTATAATGTTTACAACTGGGAGTGTCTCTATGGTTTGGGATGTAAAATGCTGGCAAGGACTGTGTCAGTGTGGTTTGTTTTTTATTTATATAAATGTACGATTGCCCATGTCATAAGTGATGGTTTAATAAAGATGTTTCTTATTTTAAAAAAGGCAGGAATTGAATAATTTATGTAATGTTGCTTAGTTTATATGATATACAGTAATATATGTGAAGTATAATGTTTGTAAATGTGAACTTGTTAATACAGTTTGATTACTTTTATATAAATGTAAATTTGTCTATGTCACAAGTGATAATTCAATAAAGGCGTTTAAAAAAAATGACCTCTTCATATCTTCCTGATCTTGTGCATCAAATCATGTCCTTTCTGTATCTTCTACTCTAATGTGATGTCTTCTAATTCTTCTTCCAGCCTTTCTATCCCACAGACATTTCTCGTAGTTGGATTCCTTCCAGCAGCATGATATGATGCCCTTTTGCCTTATATGGCTTCCAGAACTGCATGCAATATTCAAAGTGTGATGTGAACAAGGCCTTCTGGAGTAGAATACTTTACTGTTTGTGTGCAAGATTTATTCTCCTGAGAATATGCTACAGCATCCTGCTTGCTGCTACCACTGCCCTCTCACTTTCATCACATTGGATCAGTCCAAGTGACCTCTACTTCCACATCCTTTCCCTGCTCTCTTGTCATAAGTCTCACTCCAAAGTAATAATTCACGCCATATATGTTGTGGCCAAGTGTACTACTTTACAATTGATTAAATTAAGCTCAACTGCCACCCTTTCTGCCTTTCCAAATCTTTTGCTTTAATATTTTCCCCATTATTCACTGAAGAAACTTTGTACCATTGACATAGAAGTTAATACCATTCTATTTCCCCCTCAGTATAGTGTTCATTGAACATAAGCATGATATCAACTAATCCATTTATGCGCAATCCTCTGAGACACTCACCTAAGCCCCTGGAGCTTGGCATCATTCCACAGCTCATAGTGTGTGTGTGTGTGTGTGTGTGTGTGTGTGTGTGTGTGTGTGTGTGTGTGTGTGTGTGTGTGTGTGTGTGTGTGTGTGTGTGTGTGTGTGTTGGGGGGATCAGATGAATTACATGTACATGATGAAAGGAAAACAAGATAACTTTGAATCTTGCAGACATATTATAGACAGTGACAAACTCAGCCAGACAACCAGATTTGTTAGGAAAAAAATGTAGGAACAAACTGGTCAACACTTCAATGTCAACTCCCTTTTCCCTATTTCTTTCCCCCTTCATGGGATCAAGTTGTGTCAAGTGTCGCCATCTCTCTCAATTCAAAGCCACTCTTGTACCTTCTTTGACAGTCAAGCCTGACTGTCATAGGTCTGCTCTTACACAATCCATTCACCTCTTTGCTGGATGCCCTTGTTTCCTCTTTCCTTCTTCCTGTCTGTCCCAAATCTTCTTCACCAGATTGTCTTCTACTTCACTGCACATGTGCCCAAACCACTGTAATCTGTACTTGAACCACCTTAAAATGTTCTCTTTGATGTTCTCTGCAACTGGAGCTACTTGGGTGTCTGCTCTGATGTCCTCATTTCTTCATTTGTCCTACCAGCATCTCCACTCATCCCAGGCACTTCATCTCCATCACCTCCAGCTTCCTCAGCTGTTCTGCCTTTACTGCCCAGGTGTTTGTACTGTTTACTGTACTGGTCAAATTTTGTACACTTACCTTTTGGCATCTTTAGTATTCTTCTGTCATACACTTCCCCTGACCTGTGTGCCAGTTGGTTGCAGCCCCTCTGATCTAGCTTTGATCTCCTCATTCAGACTTCCATCTTCCTCAGTCACCCTTCCCAGATAATAGAAGGGAAGATTTTGGAAGAGGCTAGCATCTTCAATCTGAATTCTCAGCTTCTTGTAATTTCTCCCATTTGCTGTCATTAGAACTGTCTTATCTGTACTAGGTTTCATCCCATGTGCCCTCAGTTTGGCTTTGGCATTCTGGTCAACACTTAACATTCATACTCACATTTCTGCATTCATATAGTTCAAAACTAAGGGCTTTAATTGCAGGTTTAGTGTGAACCGAAGCAGTTGTAGGTCTGACCAATAAACAGGCTACAGCCACGGGTCAGAAGTAGAAATACCATGGTGAAGAACCAAGTCTAAGGTACATTTTAAAAAACAGATCAAAGCCAAAAACCCTCATAATATACAAGAAATCCTAAGATAGAGATATGAACTCCATATCAATATATAAAGTGATGTCATCCAAAACTGGTTTAGAGAATCCAACACAAGGCTAAGGACATCCATAAACTTTATGAGGAATGACTTCAGACTACCAGGATGAGGAAGAAAGCCAGTTTGCTTGTGTTTCCAGAATAAACTCAAGTGAGTTGTTGCATCCACTTCAAACATCCATTAATACACAGTAGTGATGGAAAAGTGACTGCTACCCCACCCTTGTTCCTGTACATCCTACCATGTTGAATTATAGAGAAACAAAAGTTATGTACTTATCATAACAGATTGGTGGTCTCTTCTTCCATCCAGTTCAACTGGAGGGGTTATCGGACCAGACTCGGATCCTAAGCCTACCATACTAGAGTCTTCAGCCAGAGAGCTCTGCCTCCTCTACCCATAGCACCCTGCTCTCTCAGATTGAGTTTGGCCCTTACTCCTACCCTGGACAAAATATCAAATCTGAATAACATAGCAACAAGAAGGAAGCAGAAAAAAGAGGCAACAGACAAGGATTCAAGCAGGGCAGCTCAGAAACTCTGCTGCCATATCAATCAGGAGTAATCATCTAACCACTGCGACAATTTGGAAGAGGGAATGTAGGGAGGGAAGGATGGTTGAATCATACAAAAGAAGACCATATGGATGTATCATTATAGTGCATACATAAATTTTGCATCCAATGTTGTCTTTCCAATCCAGCTTCAACCTGTGGGACAGGCTATCCAGCGAGAATTAATCCCAGGGAGACCCTTGAAGAGAACATTCCACAAAATGTTGAAACCAAATGAAGTACTTGACCTTGACTGAACATCCAGTTTGTAATGGGAAACAAATGTTTGAGTGCTAGACCAGGTAGCTGCAGCACAAATATCATCAATTGAAGCCTTTGAGATAAAGGCGGTCATTGTAGCCACTGCTCTACTCAAATGGTGTGGCTTTGTAGGTAGGGGCATTCCCCTCAAGGAATACACAAATGAAATAAAATTTGAGAACCATTTGGATAGCGTGACTTTAGACAAAGGCATTCCAAGCCTCAATTTAGAGAAGGAAACAAACAGTTGGTCAGATTTTCTTTTTAATTCTAGACAAATAAAACTTGAGTTGTGTATGCACATCCAAACAATGAAGCAAATACTCTCCCTTGTTACTGAAATTTGGAAAGAAGACTGGTAAGTGAACAGGCTGGTTCAAAGTAGACTCATATTAAACCTTGGACAAAAAGGAGAACTTTGTCCTTAGAGTAACTCTGTCTTTATTAAAAATCAAATAAGGTGGAACAGAGGACAGTGCTTGCAACTCAGATACCCTTCTGGCAGATGTAACTAACACAAGATAAAGGGTCTTACATGACAACTTTAAAGATACTATACCTGAAGGTTCAAAAGGAGGGCCAGCAGATTAGCAAGCACTGGTAGCATCAGAGAAAGATCTGACAGACATACCAGATCTTGAATAGAGAGGTTGCAACAAAAAAGTGCCCCACAAGAAGACTTTAGATAGCTTAACAGCCAGCAAATGCATATTATCTCCGCCAGTGTGGAAATTGAAAATGACAGCCATTTGTACATTACTGGTAGATTAACTCAAACCAAAATGAAAGAAAAATAGCCAAAAAGTCTAGGATGGTATCCGAATGGGCTGAAAAGGGATCTAGGACTTTGGAATAGGCTCAAATGGAGAAACATTTCCACTTACTAGCATATACCTTATTAGTGGAGAGCTTCTGGCATGATGAAAGAAAACTTGCAATTCCTGGTCATCATTGAAATTGGAGAAAGCATGCAGCCAATTTCAGAGGCATCCCTGCTGGATGGGAGATCAGATCTAGGAGAAGATCCAGCACCCAGGAAAGGTGACATAGGCAAGGCCAAAGAAAGGGGAACCACACCTGAAGGGGCCAGAATGGGACAATGAGGATAACCACTGCACTGCAGACTGCCTTCTGAAGAAAATGGATTATCAAGGGCAGATGGTAGGCATACATGAGACCTGGGGGCTATGCATACAGGACTGCATCCCTGAATTGTTTCTTGGGAGGAATCAGGGTGAAAACTTTGTGTTGAATGGGGAGACAAAAAATGCAGGGGGTGGCCCAGTGACTTTAAATCTGCACCACTCCCTTTGGATTCATGGACCACTGGTGAGGCAGGAGAATGTTCTTATGCAAACTGTCCTCCATAATGTTTGACTTCCTTGGGATGGGTGTCAGAAACCATTGAGAGGACATCACCCATTGCCAAATACTCATGGCCTCTTGATATAGGGTATAGGAGTGTAGTTCCCCATTTGTTCAAGTACCAAACCACAGACATATTGTCCATTTGAATGGCAATCATACCCTTGGGGAGAAAGTCCTGAAAGACCTACAATGCTAGGATGACTGCTCTCAAAGACAATGAAGTGAAGTTTGGCCTCAAAGTTTGACCAGGTCCCTTTGACAGTTTTGAAATGTCTTCCCACCCAATAGGGAAGCATCTGTAGTGACTGTGTCTTGGGGATGGGGAAGAATGAATGATTGCCTTTCTGCAATTAGCGGGGAGTTGAGCCATCACAGAATGTGGAGGCAACAGATGTTCATAAGTCAAACTGGAAAATCCATGGGATGTGAGATAAGGCCACTGAGCTGCTAGAGTCTACTGCAACATCCACACATGAAACCTTGCCAGAGAAACTAGGCAGATAGACACTGCCATATGCCTAAGGAACTGCAGGAGCACAACTGTTGAAGGTTTGGGAACCACAGGAATCTGGGATGCCTGCTGGCAAAGGAAAGTTATCCTGGATAATGGGAGTCTGGCTATATAACAGACCATATCCAAATGGCAGCCTATAAATTCCAACACTGTTCTGGTTCCAGGCTAAACTGCTCATGATTTACCGCAATGTCTAAGGACAGACAAAGCTGCAGTAAGGAGTATTGAGGATCTTGATGAGAAATGCTTTTACAGAAGCAGTGAGGAGTCAATTGTCCAGGTACAAAAATACCAGAAACCCTGCAGCCTAAGCTAGACTGCCACTACCAACATGATTTTGGTGAGCACCTGGGGAGCTGTAGGGAGACCAAAAGTAGAGTTCAAAACTGGTAATGACTGGCCCCAACTGAAAGCATAGAGTTCTCCTGGAATGCCTTGCTATCTTTATGTGATGGTAGGCATCCTTAAAATATAACTCAGCACATCCAGTTGTTCTTCCTCAAGAGAGATAGGATGGACTGCACTGTGACCATCCAGAAGTTGGTTTGTTTGAAAAAACAGTTCAAAGTGCTAAGATCCAGAATTGGTCAGAGGTCCTTTTCTTTTTTGGAGCCAAAAGTAATCTGGAATAGATCAAGGATTATCTCTATTCTACTGGGACCTCTTGGATAAGACAGTTGGCTAGCAGCTTTTGAATTTTGACTGCTATGTCCCTTCTTACACAGGGTGGTATGTCCAGAAAAGATTTATGTGACTCCTTTGGAGTATATAAAAAGGGAACTGCATAGCCTGTGTATACAACTCTCAACACCCATGCCTGTGAGGTGATGGTCTAACAAGCTTTGAGGTGGAGAGCCAAATGACTCCCAAATACTCCCAGAGTATGGCAGCCAGGCAACCCTTCAGGTGCACTGAAAATGCCTCAAAGAGAAAGCTCCACAGAATCCTTGGTTTAGTAGACTGCTCTGATGCATGGATGGCATCCATTATTGTTCCCTCCTCTGCCTTTGGGATGCCTTTGGGAGAACCTTCTGTGGGGGTGTCCTAGAAAGGCTGCTGTGCTTTACAAAAAAAAAGAAAGATGCCTACCCCTTTCTTATTCTTGGGTTACGATCACTGAAGGGGAGCAAAGTGTACTTCTACAATAGATAGGTTCCTTCCATTCTGCTTACTCCTGGCTAACATTTTCTTGACATTTGGGCCAAAACAAGAACCATCAAATGGAGCATTGACAAAGGATATCTTAAAGTAGTGCGCAAAATTGCACAAATGCATCCAGGCATGGAGTTGCTGGTGCCTGCTACAAGAGATATTCCATCAGCTGCATTGATCCAAAGCCCCTGCCAACAGCCCCTTCTCCATGTCAGAGGAAATCCTTTACACAGTGTCAAAAGCAGAGGCCAAAACTGGAAGACTGGACCCAGCACTCCTTGGCTCCAAAGACCAAAATGAAATACCAGTATCCAACTTTGATCCACCTGGCTCTGATGCTGAGATTGGGGATAAACTATCAAGTTCAAAGCTCTCAGGGGAGTAATAATTCTGAAATCTAGACACTCTCATCCTGGCACCACAGCCCCAAACCCTGAGCTCCAACAATGCTGTAGCTGAGAATGCCAAGGAAGGAGTTGGCAACACACCCTCTTTCTCTCTTAACCCTGTCTCCACAGCCTACATCAAGTCTCTTCTACTAAAACTGAAGCGTTGTTCTCCCTCTACCAATAATGTCCCTCCCCTCTTTCTTAAACTTGCTGCTCATTACATAGATCTACTGTCCTTGGCATCTGCAAATCTTTCTACACCATTCTACTTCACAAAGGAGGTAACTCCACTGTGCCCTCTAACTACAGAACCATTGCCATCCTATCTCCTCTATCCAAAATCCACAAAAAATGTATTCACAATCAGCTTTTAACTCATGTTTTTAATGAAAATCTTCTGACCCCCACTCAACATGGTTTTAGGCAGCACCACAGCACCTCCAGTGTCCTCCTATCCTTCACTCACACTGTTGCTGAAGCCTTTGACAAAAACCTCCTCATGTCTTGCCTCTTTCTCGACCTCTCTAAAGCTTTTGATATTGTCTCCCATTCCAAGCTACTTACTAAGCTTACTGATCTAAACCTCACCCCTCTACTATTCACTGGTTCTCAAGCTATCTATCAAATAGGCGCCAGTCTGTCAGATGGCAATCTGCTTGTTCCCCTTTCCTACCTATGCAAACAGGTGCCCGTCAAGGCTCAGTCCTTGGCCCCCTCCTATTCAGCATCTTCACCAATCATCTTTACTTCTCCTGCAACTCCTCCTCCCTTATACAGTATACCAATGACTCTACTCTTATCTGTTGTGCTGACAACATATCTTCTTTCTATCACCCAAAACTCCTTCTCATCTATGGAAAAATGGCTCACAGAGCATCAACATATATTCAACCCAAAAAAAACAAAGCTCCTACTATTTCTCCCCAAAATTCTCCACCACCTTAAATCAACCTTTACTATTTCTTTGCTACTTAACAATCTTATCAAAGCTGAGCCTCATACTAAGTTACTGGGTACAATAATCAATGACCAACTCAAATTTGACATCCATATCCAACACTGTATCAAACAACTAACATAAAACTGGGTCTACTCCACAGGAATAAGAAATTTCTTGCTCCCAACTCCAAACCCACCCTTGCTCAAGCCTATCTCCTTCTTTGTCCCCTCTACGCCTCCCCTATCCTAACTCACCTCCAGTCAAACCTTCTGTCCAAACTAGAACAAGCTTACAATAACATAGCCAGATTCGTCAGTAATCAGCCTTATAAATCCCATCATTGCCTTGCCCTGAAACAGCTTCAATGGCTAGAATTCCCCCAGCTCTTATTACTTGCCTAGCTGCAACTAACACACTCCCTACTCAATAAACCACTAGCCTGTCCATCACTCTCTACCTTAGTATCCCCTTATACCCCAACCCGGTCTCATCGTAGTTCTGACAAGCACCTTCTAGACATCTATAAACCCAACAAAACTTATGGTAAACTCCTCCGTAAACACTCTGTATCCCTTGTTTGGAATAGGCTACCACCTCACATTCGTAGCATCATAGTTCCAGCTGCTTTAAAACTGAAGTCAAGCACTACTTTCTGAACTCAGAAGCCTGCCCTTGCCTAAATCCTACATAATCTGCATTTTCCTTTCTTTCTCTTTTCACTACCTGTCTACATCTAACAATTCAGTGGCTAATCTGCTCACTAGACAATACTACATTATGCAACTTGGGTAAGATATGTCATTATTGTAAATACTTAAATGTACTAGTTGCATTTACTTCATTTTGTTTTACTTTTATTCAGTTATTTGTTTCACCTGATTACTGCATATGTAATTTTTGCTTATGTTGTATTGCTATACTGTTTTTCTTGGGTTTTGTATATTGCCTGCTGTGTTATCTTTTATGTTTGCATTGCTGGAGCATTTCTCCTCGGGTCTCCACTGAAAATGGGCCATTGGCTCAGATGGACTAACCCGGTTAAAAATGTCAAATAAATAAATAAATAAACTGAAGCAGCCAAGATATTGGAACCAGCAGAGGGGAGGAGAAGATAGCAATGCAGCAAGACCTGCAAACGCCAGACCCAAAGGGACCAGGGGAGTAACAGCAATAGTAGGAGCCAAAAACTTCAAGCAATGGAGCAGAGGAGGCTAGAAGGATCCCCTAGCTGAATATGGGTTGGCAAAAAGGACAGCATCTGCTGTTTCAAATCAAATGGCTTCATGTTCCCAAACTGATCTGACAGACTGAGTGGAAGATGTCACTTACAGTAGTTTGGAGAACCTCCATCTAAAGGTAGGACCCAAGGAATGAATTCAAATCAGGAAGCTCTGATCAAGGTAGGAAAGGGAAAGATTCTAGGGAGAATTCTTCCAGTATAAGCAGTGAAAAATGGGTATGGAACCTATCCACTAAAGAAGACAAATCCTTAGCTAAGATGGGACTGGGAATGCAGAGAGTGGGAGACTTGGGCATCTCCAAAACCAGCAATCCAAGCAATTGGGACCAAACAGACAGAGTCAGAGCAGGATGAGACAAAGATCAGTGATCCTTTGGCTCCAGGTGATCATTGGCTGATGAGGTAGACCACTTAGTCCTCTCAATCCTCGGATCAGGACTTCCAGTCCTTGTCTTGGGATCACACTCTGTCCCACTTCTACAGCCTCTTACTGGGACAAGGAGAATAAGAAGCTGCAGATGCAGGCAGCATTCCTTTTAGAACCTACTTGGCCTAACTCTTGTTGAGAGCTCAGGTCCCAAATCCAGCACAAGTTGAAAAACTACTTTCAAGGTGACCAGCACCAAGACAACAGACCCAATGATTATGGGTGTCTTGTGTGCGCAACTTATGCCTTGAAGCCACACATTTCTCCAACCCTTTCACCTTCTTCTATATCTCTACACCACAAAAAAAAACAACACTACAAACAGTAAGCACAAACACTGACCAAACTCCACTAAGAACAAAAGCGTAGCTACCTAACTACCAAAACAAAGAGAACAATTCTACACAGAAATGTTCTTATATAGATATATGTAGATATATCTATACAGCTATATCTATATGTGTGTGTGTGTGTGTGTGTGTGTGTGTGTGTGTGTGTGTGTGTATATATATATATATATATATATATATAGAGAGAGAGAGAGAGAGACTACATCAAAAACAAAAATACCATAAGCATGAATAGGAAAACATTGAAAGAATGAAATTTCAGAAGCTTGAAAGTTTAAGACATTGCAAAACACATTCACGAAATGCACAACCTCAAATGCAAAGGCTGCATTTGCGACCCTGTTGCACATCACCACATGAATCCACCAATGACAGTAATGTACGGGTAAAACTTCTGTCCATTTATGGATTATTGTTAGTTTGTTTTACTTAGCAACCAGGAATATATGTCCTATGAGCTTATTCCAGTGATCACAGCAATGCTACATTGCCTTCCCTTAATTGGTATTACTTTTAATATTTTATTACTCATCAATGTGTGGTTCAGTGCTTTGATTGATGGAATATTCTAATGTTAGGAGGGACGTTTCCAGTTGCTTAGTAAACATAAATCAACTAACATGAAGCCAAAAAGGGACAGTATCTTAACACGACATTATTTTCATTGGTGGATTCACATGGTGATGTTCAAGAGTGTAGCAAATGAATTTAGTTCAGTTGTGGGTTACACCAGTGAATAACACATCAGTGTATTCTGCAGCTTTTGCATTTGATATTATGGATTTCCTGAATGTGTGATACAATGATTTGAACATTTGAGCTTTTCACATTTCAATCTTCTCGTCTCGACATTCTCACGTTCGTGCTTTTTGGTGTTTTCGATATACACCTATATGTGTGTGTGTGTGTGTGTGTGTGTGTGTGTGTGTGTGTGTGTGTGTGTGTGTGTGTGTGTGTGTGTGTGTGTGTGTGTGTGTGTGTATATACACACACACACATACAGATATATATATATATATATATATATATATATACATACACACACACATTATATATATACCCGCACACACACTTTTTTTCTGTTACAGAGTAAGAAGAAAGGCAGAAATGCCTAGAGAGAAAAAAACACTTACACAGAGAAAATCTCAAACACCTAACCCTCACTAAAACTAACACCTACACCATCCAAATCACTACCTAAACACCAAAAACTAGGGTAGAGAATACTAAGCAATAAGGCAATATTCAGCAAAAAAGGATACATTGAGCAGAGTTTGCAGACCAGAATGTACTCTCTAAAGCAGCAAATGATATATGAGGAGAGAAGAGCAGGGTACTATGGGTAAAGAAATCAGACCTCTTGGGCATAAGACTCTAGTATGGCTGAAGTTGGATCAGAGTTGTATTCAGTAATCCCACAGGTAAAAGCTGGATGGAAAAGACAACATTGGATCCCGAGGGCACTGCAGCTGCCAAATAAGGACCAACATTTTTATCCAAACAGGCCTCCATACTGAATGCCCTTTTAATATCACACATTAAGTCCAGAATAGTTCAGAGCTTGTTGCACATAGGCCTGAAGTTAGAATACAGTGCTTTTAGTAGGAACAGTGGTGACCATGCCCCAAACCTGACTAAGGTGACCAGATGGAACCCTGGATGCATCACACGGGATGGAAATCTGGCCTGTCATCCACCTCCCCAGGATAATGCTGTTTATTAAAACAATTAGGAGACCTGGATGCCTGTAGTCTGCCACAACAAACTGTCACTAGCATCTGACCATGTATCACATAAAAAGATGAATCATAGAAGAAAGAAAGAAACATCACTATGAAGTTTTATGGTTTGCATTGCTAGAAAGTAGCCCTTCAAGTAGCAAATGATTCTCTGACATATTCTAAAACATGGTTCTGCAGCTAATGAAGGAAAACAGCACAAAATTAATCTGCAGTGCAATAATATGAAGGCATAAGTGTTAAAATCAATGACAAGTTTATAGAATAAGTGCAACAGAGCAGATTTATGTGGATAATCGACAACATGTAAGAATTTTAGTAGTCAAGGTACTTATCCTCTGACCCTAGTATGAATTAGGGCTGCAATGCAGTTTGTTATACGTAATCATCAGTAACATGATTCACCAGTAGCATGCAGTGGGAATGTTGCAAACAAAACCTGAAAGTATGTCTGGAACTCTACAGCAGGAATGAAGGTGATATGTTACTATCTTCTGGAAACTATCTAGTCTGGGCAAAGCATCCTTCTTTTGCCACTGGTGAGTTGGAATTTATCAGTAACGTATCCAATCATGGATTAGGTTTCAGTGCTGGATGAGCAAGTCATTTACCTTGCAGAAGAAGTGGGGGTTTGTCTACTGCCATATTGCTCTATGGTGAAGATAGCATTGCTTCAGCAGAATGTGAGTGCATTTACTAAAGGGTATGGAAGAAATGTGTTATATATACAAGTTGATATGCATGTCGTGCAGACCACATCATGGCAAGTTAGCTTCAAGAGTAACCCTGACACAGATTCCCCTACCAGCTGTGGGGCGACATGCTTAGGCAGCCAAGTGGCTTTGTAACCGGGACAGAAAGGACCCTCCTGATAAAGTGTTAGACTGCGGTACTGCTTCCAGCAAAGGTGGGCACTATGATGGAATGAAGTATGACAGACCAATAAATAACCCAGATAGAATGTCCACTCCCCCAATTAATAATACTGCAAATCTCTATGTAGCTAAACCAAGTTAAAAATTTAGTGGGTGCACAAACAAATTTCCCATGACCAATGTGAACATCTAAACCAGAATATAGTTGAAAACCTGCCACTAATGTAATCACAATTACACCACAAAATAAGAAAGTTAGAAATCAAGACAGCTGTTGACACTGTTAGACTACATTAACAAATGCATTTTAATTATAAGACAATGTGGCATTTCTGCGTCAGTCGTTATAAATTGACTAAAAATAGAAAACATTGGGGAGACTTCTCATGATGGTGGATAAGTAAAGACGTGTAAGATCACTCTGCAGGATGAAGTTAGAATTAGACATAAAATACTGAAAAAATTTCCTTATAGGACTGGTAAGAGTTAAGGGCAAGTACCGAAGACTGTATGTCTTTGGGAAGGAGGCAACCAAAAATAAACAAACAGCAGACTAACTGCCTGGTTAGAAACAGAAGCACATGGAAGAAATAGCAGCAGAAGAAGGCAGCATAAAGAATGGCCTGAGGCAAAAATAAGATTCCAGCCGAAGACTTGGTGCTAATGAAAATAATGGATAAGTTACAGGAAATATACAGAAAACTAGACAAACTGGATGTTGGAGAATCCTTGGTTAGGGATGCTATACTGTCGATGAAATAAGAGTTGAATTATATTGCCATTTTAACTGGTAAGTTATTGGGAGAGGGGTTAGGGTTGAATTAGAGAGGTTAGGGTTTATTTTTTGGCCAGGATATAGGATTTCTTTAATGGTTCACCAATTTTTTTTACAGTTGTGTTTACTATTGTTCTGAAAGTTGTTATACTATATTTTTGTCTTCACTTATTTGCTTTTTAGTATGGTCGCGGGGCATTCTAAAGTATAAGATATTGTGGTGTTTTATATTTTTGCCATTCTTTCCATGTTTTTTCTCTATCTTGCATTAGCATTCTACTCTTTTAGGATAGCCAAATTGCATTACTTGTTTTAGTCTCTTCCTCCTAGGAAGTGCAAGGCTACTCAGGAAAAAATATGAAATTCGTTTCCAGAATCATCTAAGAGGAGAATTTTAGGATGTTCCATTTGATAGATAACAGGGTAGTAATTATCATTTCTAGGTCAAACTAGGACAGCTTGTGAGTTGTTTTATAAATGTGCTGTTTAAGTGGACATGTGAGATGTCTGGTTGCATAGATTTTAAGATGGTCGTTAGAGGGTCTGACATTATACCTGTGGTGGAGACTTTGCAAGGGTCTGATACTAGGAAACAATCTAATAAGGAATTTTATGTCTTCCTATAATGTGTGGGGCTATTGATTAATTGTGTGTAACCATGTAAGTTCATGCTAGATGTAGGGGAGATGGATGTTATATCCAACCAATTAATATTGATACCACCTGGTGGTATTTTGTCTTGTGGAAATGTCATGCATATCCAATGTAGGATATCTTCCAGTGTAGCTGTATTGTTACCAAGAGGCATGTAAAAACAGTAATACAAAGCTCTGCTCAACTAAATTTTGGCATTTGTTTGTTGTAAGGGAAAATGCAGCTGTTGGGAAATATTAAATGCCACAAAGCACATATTAACCTACCAAAAATCAAAGACAATACAATTGCTTAAGTCATCCCATTGGTTAGCTCCCATTGGTTTAACAACCAGCCAGTAAGATATGGCTATGCCTTCTAATAGCAATCATGAAATGAAGCAGTATAAGTCTGATAACATTTATCAGAAATAATTGTAAAAATCAAAACAAAAATACCCTGTTGTAGCCTAATACGCATGTAATCGTATATATAGCGATCACACCTAACAGGGTCAAAAAATAAACTAAAAATAAGGGTTCATCAGGACAATTAAATCGTCCATCATACTTCAGTAATAGATCGCTCATGGACCATTGCTGTTGCTCATTGCTCCTTCAGCAATAAAAAGGAGGAAAAAAACCCTCCCAATTAAATAAAAGAAGCTTACTGATTAAATTAAAAACTTTGTGATATCATAGCGAATAATTTGCAATTAAAAACATGCCACAATAACATTGGTGGCAGTGTAAGAAATGACAACAAATCAAAATCAAGAAGTACTAATATAGATCAATCAATACCTGCTCCTAGGATAGGCTGGAGAACCGCTGTCACTTATTTCTAATGGTTAAGCATCTATGCTTACTCTCTTATCAGGGTTAAACTAATTTAAACCAATGAAAGCCTAATCTACTCATGATGGGCCAATCAAAACACCCTGTCAAAATATAATAAAACAATACAACAAAAAAGCAACACATCGGCTCCATAAACACAAAGCCAATTCATCAAAATAAAATTTAGCGCCTAACGCCGAACTGATTTGAACTACCACAAAAAGTGTAACTACATGGCAAAATAACCATTCAAACATAAAATGAATAGTTAGAAATGTGGAAAATCACTCCAGGGGAGATGCCAGAAAATTGGAGATATTTAACTACTTTCTGCGGCTCCTCGAACATATCAGTATAGCTTACGCGCTGTCCATCACCACCAATGTAACTAATAAACCAAAACCCAAGACCTTATCAAGGTAGGTTACAGGAGCACTGACAAATCGCCCTTACCTGGGACTGACCATACAAATGACCAATCAGAACTCAATAATAACAAAAGCAACCAATCACAAAGCTGAACCCCAAGTGTTACATCCTTGTGAGAAGAATAAAAACCACAAATGCACACTATATAACAACAGTCATGATCATATATATCCCATTATTGGAGACTTTTCCATCAATCAAAGGGCACAGTAGATGGACACAATCCCAAGGAAGGAAAAATTATGACCAAATATAACCTAGCAAGGCAACCATGCCATTGCGCCATACATATAATATATTAAATATGGATGACCGCTCCTTATATCATACAAAGGGTCTATATTATCATATCGCACGCTCAGAAGAGTGTACAACAGATAATCGACCCCATGTAAGTGAAAGCTAAATAAAAACAAAAACAAATACTAAAACCTTACTTAATGTGGGGGCTTTTCCCCCCACCCCACCCCAAGGACACAGGGGTATATATTCATTTAATCCATTACCTCTATCAGCCCTTAATCTTACTATCCACTTAGCTTCAAGCTCTTCAGTGATGTTCCATAGATCCCCCCCCCCTTATACTCTTATATGTTCTCCCTATAACTAGAAATTTAAAGACATGTTCCATACCATTATTAATAGTGTGTCTGGCCAAGGCATTCACTTTGTTCTTTTTATAGATACACTATTAATAATGATATAGAACATGTATTTAAATTTCTGGTTATAGGGAGAACATATAAGAGTATAAGGGGGGGGATGTACGGAACATCACTGCATCCTAAGTTAAAGTCTAGGCAGCTTTTTAAGTAAGATGTGTTGTGGAATTGTTCATATGATAAATAACTGACTTCTTGTTACAGGTTTGTATGTGTTTTGGAGAACATCAGAGGAAAATATAAACATGTACAGCTATATTCTTTGTTTGTGATTATAAATAGAAATGTCCTAAGTGAAAGCTTAGGCAGTTTTTTAGGTAAAATGTGCTGTGGAGTCATTTGTATGATACAAACCTGCAACAAGTAGTCAGTAATTTATCATACAAATGACTCCACAGCACATCTTGCCTAAAAAAATGCCTAAGCTTTCATTTAAGACATTTCTATTTACATTCACAAACAAAGAATATAGCTTCACATGTTTATATTTTCCTCTGATGTTCTCCAAAACACATACAAACCTGTAACAAGAAGCCAGTTATTTATCATACAAATGACTCCACAGCACATTTTGCCTAAAAAACTGCGAAGACTTTAACTTAGGATGCAGGGTTATATATTAATTTAATCCATGACCTCTATCAGCCCTTAATATTACTATCCACTTAGCTTCAAGCTCTTCAGTGTGCTCCACGAACTCAACGAGGAATTAAACCCACAGCTAGGACAGCTGTTTAATCATAGTCTTACCTCTGGATACGTACCCAGGGAGTGGTGCACTGCAACTGTGGTCCCACTTCACAAAGGCGGTGCCTCCACCGACCCTGGAAATTACCGGCCCATTAGCTTGACAAGTCTTATCTGCAAAGCCATGGAGAGGATCATAATGGACCTCATAAATAAAGACATAGGGAATTTGCAGACTTTGGATCCATCCCAGTTTGGCTTTGTCAAAGGCAGATCATGCCTTCTAAACTTGGTTGACTTTTGAAACAGTCACCAAAGCCATTGATGAGGGAAAGGCAGTCCATACAGCCTACCTCGATCTGGCGAAGGCCTTTGATACAATACCCCACTCGGGTATCATTGAAAAACTCATCAGCTTAAATGTTAACCCATACATCACAAGATGGGTTGCAAACTGGCTGAGTGACAGAACCCACAGGGTCAGAGTTGCTGGCGCCATGTCAGACTCAAAGCCTGTCACAAGTGGTGTACCACAGGGCTCAGTCCTGGGCCCACTCTTGTTTGGCATCTACTTTTCCAAGTACAAGCAAACACAGGAGGGTTATGGCTGACAAAGTTTGCAGATGACTGCAAACTGGGCCATAGTAGAAAACACATCTGACACAGATATCCTTCAGAAGGGTCTCACAGAAACGGATAACTGGTGCCAGAGCCATGGCCTAAAGTTAAATGCCAAAAATGCATAGTCATACCCTTGGGAAAAACAAGGTTACCCCTAGCTACCAAATAGGTGGCAATCCACTGAGTACAGAAGAAGTTATCAGGGACCTGGGGACCCAGGTTGATAGTAGTCTGTCATTCGACACCCATGTAGCTAAAGTAGTTAGGAAGACCTTCTACATTGCCCACCTTATCATGAAGGGATTCTCATCTAGATCAAGGAGGTCATAGTCTCCCTATACTCATCACTCATCAGACCAATGATTGAGTACAATGCCCCATTCGGAATGTATCTGACCCGACACTTGCAGCAGCTGGAGAGGCCACAAAAGTTCCTCACCAAAAGGATAAAGGGTCTCAAACATCTGTCCTATGCTGCCCGACTGAAAGAACTCCAGCTCTATTCAGTAAACGCATCATTGCTCAGAGGTGACCTTTGCCTAACATACAAGGCCATGTCAAACCCAGATTTGATGAATATGCTTCACCTCAAAAATCTAGATCCGTCAGAGCCACAAGGGGGAGACTTAAACCTCGACACGGCTATTAATAGGGCGTGCTGGAGGGATAGATTCATCACCCAAAGACTCCTATGCTGTGGAATAAAATCCCGGTATATGTGAGGCAGAGCACCTCGCTGGCCTTGTTCAAGAGAAATCTTGACCAATGGATGGGAGATCGCAGATATACCCCAGGGATTACCTCAGTGTCACTGCTCAACAGAGGCACAGCAAAATAATGGGTATAGTTCCCCATACTAAAGGGGTGGCGTAAGCCACAAAACTATGGGCTAGGCTTGTAAATGCCCTCGGGCAGATAGCCTAGTATGAACCTATGAACCTATGAACCTATGAACATATATTCCTACAAGGTGATTTAACAGATGCTATTTTTGATAAAGTGTTTTACTAGAAATATGATGTTGAAATTGTTACATAATGAAGCTAGAAATGTTAACACTAGTGTCAATATTTTCAGGAAACCTAGCCTGTATGTACTACAGCTAAACCCTTTGTTAAATGCCTTTGAGCAACTTTGCCTAGATGATTTTCACAAGATAGCTGCTGAAAGTCATAATAGGAATAAAAATGAGTTTAATTTAAGCAAGCAAGAACATCTTGCCTTGAAAAATCTGCAAAAGAATGAAGACATTGTTATAAGACCTGCCGATAAAGGCGGCCCTATTGTAGTGTTGAATACAGTTGCATACAATAGAATGATGCATGAAATGTTGAATGACAGCAAATTTTATGTGAAAATTAGTTTATCAAGTTAAACAGATGTCCAGTAAGGTAGTCACTAAATTAAAGGAGATATGGCAGAATGGGCTGATTAGTAAAGATATGTTAGATTATTTTGTTGTTGAGCATCCCACCACCTCAGTTATACAAGGGCTACCTAAAATTCATAAAAGTGTAAGGTGTCCCCCCATGCACCCGATAGTATCTGGAAGGAATTGGTGCACAGAACCAGTCTCAGTATACTTAGAGAAATTCTTCAGACCTAAGATTAACAACATACAGCATATTCTAAGAGATACAGAACATTTTCTGACTGATTTGTTTAACTATACACGAGAATTTGAAGTGATGTGGAAGACATATATGGTAACCCTTGATGTGGTGTCTTTATTTACAGTGATACCGAATGATGTAGGAATAGAGAGCATCTGTAATTCTTTAAGGGAGATGTTCATGGTTGATTCACATACCATAGAGCAAGTTAGTCAGCTTTGTATTAGAGAGCAATGTCTTTGTTTTGGGGGAGATTATTGGCAGTTTAATGGTGTAGCTATGGGCACCTCGTGTGCCAATAGCTATGCCAATGCCATAATGGCAATTTGGGAAGTCAAGTTTATACTGAGGAGCCCCTATGCAGACAAAGTTTATTTTTTGAGGAGGTTTGTGGATGACCTCTTCATTTTGTGGAGAGGAAACACTGAAGAACTGGAGGAGTTTGTACAATACATTAATCAAACCTCTACATTTCTGAAGTTTACACAGACATATTCTATGAAAACAGTACATTTCTTAGACGTTAGTGTTGAAAAGAAAAATGATGGCACTGTGGTCACTTGTCTGCATAAGAAAGAATGCCATGTAAACCATTTATTAGCTAAAGATAGTATGCACCCCCATATAAAGAATGCCATGGAAACCATTTATTAGCTAAAGACAGTATGCACCCCCATATAAAGAATGCCATGTAAACCATTTATTAGCTAAAGATAGTATGCACCCCCATATAAAGAATGCCATAGAAACCATTTATTAGCTAAAGATAGTATGCACCCCCATATAAAGAATGCCATGTAAACCAGTTATTAGCTAAAGATAGTATGCACCCCCATATAAAGAATGCAATGTAAACCATTTATTAGCTAAAGATAGTATGCACCCCCATATAAAGAATGCCATGTAAACCATTTATTAGCTAAAGACAGTATGCACCCCCATATAATGAATGCCATGGAAACCATTTATTAGCTAAAGATAGTATGCACCCCCATATAAAGAATGCCATGGAAACCATTTATTAGCTAAAGATAGTATGCACCCCCATATAAAGAGTGCCATGTAAACCATTTATTAGCTAAAGATAGTATGCACCCCCATATAAAGAAAGCCATGGAAACCATTTATTAGCTAAAGATAGTATGCACCCCATATAAAGAATGCCATGTAAACCATTTATTAGCTAAAGACAGTATGCACCCCCATATAAAGAATGCCATGAACACCATTTTATTAGCTAAAGATAGTATGTACCCCCATATAAAGAATGCCATGTAAACCATTTATTAGCTAAAGATAGTATGCACCCCCATATAAAGAGTGCCATGTAAACCATTTATTAGCTAAAGATAGTATGCACCCCCATATAAAGAATGCCATGTAAACCATTTATTAGCTAAAGATAGTATGCACCCCCATATAAAGAATGCCATGGAAACCATTTATTAGCTAAAGATAGTATGCACCCCCATATAAAGAATGCCATGTAAACCATTTATTAGCTAAAGATAGTATGCACCCCCATATAAAGAATGCCATGTAAACCATTTATTAGCTAAAGATAGTATGCACCCCATATAAAGAATGCCATGTAAACCATTTATTAGCTAAAGATAGTATGCACCCCATATAAAGAATGCCATGGAAACCATTTATTAGCTAAAGATAGTATGCACCCCATATAAAGAATGCCATGTAAACCATTTATTAGCTAAAGATAGTATGCACCCCCATATAAAGAATGCCATGGAAACCATTTATTTTATTTTTATTTTATTTATTAGCTAAAGATAGCATGCACCCCCATATAAAGAATGCCATAGAAACCATTTATTAGCTAAAGATAGTATGCACCCCCATATAAAGAATGCCATGTAAACCACTTATTAGCTAAAGATAGTATGCACCCCCATATAAAGAATGCCATGTAAACCATTTATTAGCTAAAGATAGTATGCACCCCCATATAAAGAATGCCATGGAAACCATTTATTAGCTAAAGATTGTATGCACCCCCATATAAAGAATGCCATGTAAACCATTTATTAGCTAAAGATAGTATGCACCCCTATATAAAGAATGCCATGGAAACCATTTATTAGCTAAAGAGAGTATGCACCCCCATATAAAGAATGCCATGGAAACCATTTATTAGCTAAAGATAGTATGCACCCCCATATAAAGAATGCCATGGAAACCATTTATTAGCTAAAGATAGTATGCACCCCCCCCCCATATATTTTTCGTAATGTCATTTAGAACCAGTTTTATAGAGCATCAAGACTGAATGTGACAGATGAAGATTTTGTTCAGCAAGTTGAGCAAAGTAGTAGTGATTTATTAGAAAGGGAGTATCATATTAATGATATACAGAGCAGCATTAAGAAGTGAGTAAACAGAAATGCTTGAAGGCTAAACCACACTTCTCTAGGGGGTGAAAACTTTAGAGAAGTACATAGTGATGGGCAGAAAGGTAATATTTGAGAAAATAAACTAGAATATCATTTTATCACTCTAAAGATGCTTGGAGGTATAAGAATGTGATAGAAAAACATTGGAATATATTGAGACAAGATAAGAGCATTAGTAGTCTGATATATGTGAAACCTAAGCATTCACTGAAGAATTATAAATCTTTGAAGAGACAGTTATGTCAACCTAATGTCAATGATAGGAAGCATGGCCGTTTAAGGCCAGCCATAGAAAAAGGTACAAAAAATGTGGCAGATGTAATTTTTGTAAAGTCAGTACCTCTAAGTTTGAACATCCAGATCAGTTAAAGACATATGAGTTTGACATCAATACCATCTGTGAAACAGAGCATTTAGTCTACTTGGCCCATTGCACAGTGTGCCGTAGCTCCTATGTAGGGATGACAGACAGGTCTCTGAAGAAAAGACTACGTGAACACATTCATGCCATCCATAAAAAGAACAAAGTGAATGCCTTGGCCAGACACACTATTAATAATGATATGGAACGTGTCTTTAAATTTCTAGTTATGGAGAACATATGAGAGTATAAGGGGGAGGGGTCTATGGAACATCACTGAAGAGCTTGAAGCTAAGTGGATAGTAAGATTAAGGGCTGATAGAGGTCATGGATTAAATGAATATATACCCCTGCGTCCTAAGTTAAAGTCCAGGCAGCTTTTTATGTAAGATGTGCTGTGGAATTGTTTGTATGATAAATAACTGACTTCTTGTTACAGGTTTGTATATGTTTTGAAGAGCATCTGAGGAAAATATAAACATTAGTAAAATACACTGGAACGCAACACGAGCACTGACTGTAGATGGTGTAATAGTCTTCTTTTATTTCATTCTGGTACCTCGGCCTTCGCCTTCTCAAGGAATACATTCATCATACATACCACCACACCTTTTATATCCATTACAAAGTCAATTTGACATAATTAATTGCAATCAAACAATTTAACAACCACTTAATGAACCCACCCTTATAATCTCCAAAATTTTGCTAAGTGCATTGTTTTTAACTTTAGAAATGTACTATTAAACATTAAAAAGTATGAAAATACTTTATGTAATTTATCACCTATAATGTTGTAAATTCCATTCCATTCCAAACCTTTGAATGATTTTATGTATGAAAAATATTATAAAAATATTCTATACAAAACATTACTTTAAAATTTTATGTTTTAATGAACACTTAATGCCTAAATAAACTCTTATGTTATGTACCCAGCTATGGTTATCTTGAAAAAGTCTTAAATTACTTTTAACACAATGGTTCATGTTTCAATGTTCATACCATTTGGAAAGTGAGTTTTATAATTCAAAATGAATCTGGATTCCATTTCTAATAATTTGTTATGAAATCCTGCATCATCACCTAAATTTTTTGTTTACCTAACACACAATATATGAATCCTTCAGGAACCCCCTTATGAAAGTCCAGAAAATGTTTGGCCACAGGACTCTCCAATCTTTTATGCTTGATGTCGCCCAAATGTTCCATAATTCTGAGTTTAACTTTTCTGCTGGTTTGACCTATATACCATTTTTGTTTGCCACAACCACAGCCTATAATGTACACTACCCCCACCGAATTACAATCAAAGTATTCTGAGGCTTTGTAGTTGACGTTGTTAATCCTAGTTCCATCTAAATTCTTAACTTTGCTGCAAACTTTGCACTTGCCACATCTAAATGTTCCCATTTTTGAGTTTTTTCCCAGACTGTACCTTGTGCTCAAAATCTCTTTTAGATTGGGATATCTGCCATATGAAAAGGTAATGTTACTTGGGAAAAGATTCCCCACTCTATCATCACCCAAAACTATTGGCCACAAATTTAATACCGTTTCCCTTAGAATCTGAGAAAACTGGGAAAATTTGGTGACAAAAAATATCTTATCTTTTTTAACAATTTCTGATTCAGTACTTCCCAAACGATTTCCTTGAGAAACATATGACCTTAAATGCTTACTTCTATCCATATTTCTCTCTGAGCATTCAGAGGTTATCAGACCCAGTTCCTTCTCCACTTTTACCCTAGCTGATTTAATGGTAGCCACAGAGTAACCTCTCCCAATTAATCTCCCTTCAATTTTGTCAAATTCATCTCCCACTTTGGTCAGCTCGGAAATATTTGAACCAATGCGTTTGAATTCCCCCAAAGGTAAAGAGTTTAATAAAGATCCGCTGTGCATGCTGGAAGCATGCAGAAAATTATCAGCGGCTGTCTCTTTGTAAAAAGGTTTAAATTGAATCCTATTATTGGACCCTAAATAAAATTCAATATCCAAGTATTGTATACTCTTACCCCCCTTGGTATATGTGAAATCCAAACCACATGGATTGCTCTTAATTTCCAAAATAAATCTGTCAAACTCCATGGGACATTGACTTTGTAATGGATATAAAAGGTGTGGTGGTATGTATGATGAATGTATTCCTTGAGAAGGGTACCAGAATGAAATAAAAGAAGACTATTACACCATCTACAGTCAGTGCTCGTGTTGCGTTCCAGTGTATTTTACTATTAAGTATCTTCTAGTGTATTATATATAGAAAATATAAACATTTGCAGATATATTCTTTGTCTGTGAAGTGAAATGTCCTAAGTGAAAGCTTAGTCAGCTTTTTAGGCAAGATGTGTTGTGGAGTTGTTTGTATGATAAATTACGGACTTCTTGTTACAGGGGTGTATGTGTTTTGGAGAACAAAAGTGGAAAATGTAAATATGTGAGATATATTCTGTGCTATTGACTGTAAACTGAGATGTTATGGAAATTTGAATCTCAATACTTTATAAATAGGCTTTTAGAAGTGTATACATATACATTCAGATTTCTAGTTTAGTTAATGGCATGTACCTTGTAGGATGTTGCTTTAAATTTGCTTGTTCACGCCAGAACAATGTATTGGTTGGTTTTAGTCTTGTGTGTTAAGAGGACATTAAACTAAGAGCTGTTTTTAAAATGTATTAGACGTCTGAAGAAGTGGGGTTACCCGCAAAAGTGCATGTGTCGAATAAAGATTTTTATAATGGATTCTACAGCCATCTCCAAGTCCTGGTGTTTTGTTTTTTAATATAAAAAAGTACTGAAACACAAATCCACAATACTGCCACTACTACAGTCCCATCACACACTAAGGCACCACACTACTAGAAATCAACTTTAAGCAGGTATATACAGATCTTAAAAGTACTGAAATAATTTCCTCACATACTGTTCCTGCACATTTGTCAAGAGCAGAACATATTAAAGTAACTATCCATCCATCCATCCATCCTAAACCCTTTTTTCCATTTTTACACATGGGATTGGGGTGTCATATTTGGAAATAATTACATAGGGAGTGTGGAATACCAAAAAATAATAAGGGGAAGGGTGTTGTGATATTGGCCAGTACAACACCTGGACATAAGGTGTTAGAACAGCTAATAAAAAAAGAGGAAGACTAGCAGATTAAAAATAAAGCTAGGAGATACTACCTTCATGTTATGTTTTTATAGGCCTCCAAATCCATTTTAGTGCCTAGTTATGTACACAAATAATAAGGGTCCATGCAGGCTCACTGTTATGACAAGGAGATTAAAACTCTGATGAGCCCAAAACATGTACAAGAAGTTTATGAAGCTTGAGAAAGTACAGTTGTGTGAGTAAACTTATAAAGGTAGATGTTCGAATGATCACTGTAGGAGTAGCCTTACCGATATGGGTTATATCCTAACTAAATGGTTTAACTGGTCAGCTTCCAATGCTTCAGGGCATCTTCTATATGATAAAAACATCAGTCAGCTTGAGCTAAGATGACTAAGAAGGCAGGTTTGGGTAACAAACCTTGCAGAACTTTCATGCCAACAGAGAGAGAGAGAGAGCAAGTGCACCCTGAAACAACAGAAAATCAATAACCATGCCCTGGCATAAACACCACACAAATAAATAAGGAGGATGGAGGAAGGGAGTGGTTACTGCAGCAGTGATCATTCGAATGTGTATTGTTGTCGTAAGTTTACTTGCACAGCAGTTGTATGATCATCATATTGATGAGTGCTGCAGTAGCCTTAGCTATATGGCTAAATTACCCCAGCCTGATCTAGACCTAGAGAAAGAATCAAGATTATAATGCCTTAAAATGTATGTTTAGAGGACTACGTTGCTGCTTTTAGAATATGTCTAGAATCCAACGCTTTCTAAAAAGCTATAGAAGAAGGCAAGGACATGGTAGAGTGGGCCTTGACCCTGCCTGGAATAGTTTTGTTGCGGTGAATGTAACAAAAGATAACAGCCTGAAACAACTATTTCAAGAGAGTCTGTTTCGACAAAGGTTGCCCCTTCTTACCTTTACAAGAAATGAACAACTGATCCAAATAGCTGAAATATTTAGCTCTGTCAAGATAGTACCAGAGATGTCTGTAGACTTCCATGGTATGGAGTATCCTTTCTCTCTCCGTTTTAGATGGATAGTTAAAGTAAACTTAGATACCACTTTAGGCATAAATGAAGGATTAGTTATCAAAGAAACCCTGTCTCTGTAGAAAATGAGATGGTGTAGACTGACCATGAGAGCTGACAACTCACATACTCTTCTTGCAAAGAGCTGAGCAATCAGTAAAACAGTTAACTACCTCAAGTAAGCCAGGTTAGATGGCTGAAATGGAGTAAATGGTAGCTTCTAACACAAAATTTAAATCCCAAAGAGATGCCACTTACATAAAACCGCTTTCAAAAACATTTCTGACATGAGAATACAGTGAAACAATGAGCACAGATGCTGAAATGGCCAATAAATGGACCTTGATGGAGGAGTAAGAAAGGCTACAGGATAACTCCTCATACAAATATTGTAAGATCGGAGAACTAACCCTGAATGGGTGCTGGGTATGTTGTTGTCACTAACAAAAACATTTTCCATTTGCTAATATGTGATTTTCCAGTAGCAAGTTTTCTTATCTCTATTAGTACCTGCTGCATGTCCCCAGTAAGCTAGTATCTAAAGGGAATTATGACCCTATCATGCAGGCAGTCAGCTGAAGATGATTGGGGCTGGGGTGTATCAAACACCCCTCATCTTATGTGAGTACATCCATTCTGTGAAAAAGTTAAGGTAACTGTCTCTGGTCATTTCCAAAAGAAGGGAGTCACCACTGTTGTCTGGGTCATAAGGGAATCACCATAATGATCTCGGAGAATTAATTCTGAATCTTCAGAAATATCCTTGATATCAGTGGAAAAGCACATCTCTGTCCAAGGAAAGGAAAAGGCATCTGTCTTCCATGCATTTTTCAGAGGATATTTTTCATGGTGCATGGGAGCAATACGTTGCCAGTTGATTTTTCAGAGAGGAGGCAACCAGGTCAGCTTGAGGAACTCTCCACAGATGGATCAAATCTTGGAAGATCTCCTGATCTAGTTTCCATTCCACAGAGTCTACCCTTGTCCTACTCAGCTTGTCTGCCAAATCTTGCTCTGACAGAATGTAGTAGGCCTGTAGAGTGAGATTGTGCCGAGAAGCTATATTCCATGCTAGTCTAAAAAGCCTGGTTCTCCCTTGGTTGTTGATGTACCACGTGACTGTGGTATTGTCTATAGCAACTTGAAGAGACCCAGAGGACCAAAGGTGATTCAAAGTTGAGAGCCTTAATCAGGACAAGCATTTCTTATATATATATATATATATATATATATATATATATATATATATATATATATATATATATATATATATATATATATATATATATATATATATATATATATATATATATATATATATATATACCTGCTTCTCTCCTAATTGTCCCCACACACCTTGCACTTTTACCCCTCCTGAAACTGTTCTCCAAGCAAAGGCCATGGCATCTGTGGTGATGGACTACTTTGGAACAGGAAGAGAAAAGTGGAGATCTGGGTTTAGGGAAATTTGCTGTATCCAAGTGATTTCTCTTCTGAATAACCCGAGCACTAGGATTTGAAAAGATAAAGGATGTTGGTGCTGGGACCAGAGAGACTTCAGATACCATTGTATCTTTCTCATCTGGTGTCTTGTCAGAGGTCTCATGAGAATCCTAGATGCCACGAGACCCAAAATCCCGAGATATTCCCTTGCAGTGGCAAAGTCCGAGTGGAAAACTATAGAAATACTTCTAGATATAGATCTATTTTTGTACAAGTGGAAGAAAAGCTCTTTGAATGGAGGTGCCCAGCTGAAACCTCAGGAACACAATCCTGTGTGGAGTAGTCAAAAAAGACTTTTGAATGCTTTCTTGGAATCCCAGCTTATGGAAGAGATTTCTCATCCAAGTGAGAAATTCCAGACACTTGGAAAAAGACTCTGCAAACATAAGCAAGTCAAATAAATACGGAAAATGTGAATTCCCTGTAGCCTACAATGAACTGGAGCAAGACACTTTGGGGACACTCTTGATGCACTCGATAGCCAAAGGACAAAGCAAAGAACTGATAATGTGATTCAGATGCACAAAACCTTAAGAAATTCCTGACGTTTGGATAAACAGAGATGTGATAAGCATCTTTATTTATTTGACATTTGTTTACTGGGAAAGTCCGACTGAGCAGGAGCCCATTTTCAGTGAAGGTCAGGGGAGAAAAACTCCATAGACAATCAAAAAATTACATAGGTAAAATGCTTACAAAGATTTGATGCATAACAAATAAGGTACATCATGGATACTATAAAACTGACAATAGTGGATAGAACACACTTTTATAATATAAACTACAATAGAATACTCCAGGGTATCATGTTGGACAGAGATGAGACAGGAGAGGAGAGAAAATTATAGAGGAAAGCAGAAGGTTGAGAGATGGCAGGTATAAAGTGGAAATTGTGGGGTATGTATAGAGAAGAAGGAACAGGAGAAATGGGGTGGTAGTCAATTTAGTGCAGAGTTGTAGATAGTCAAAGAGTATGGAATACAAGTAAAAAATTTATGGGTTAGGCTGAGGACAGTGTTAGGGTTGTTACGCTAGTTAGAATGAAGGGAAGAAGTGAGGCTGAACTGGGTTGCGTAGGAGGAGAAAATGGAAAGAAAAAGTTTATGGTTTGATGGTGGGCAGTAATGTATATAGTCATTAGGGTGGAAAGTTGAAGGATGTAAGCTAAAAAGACAAGTAGTGTGAGTTAGCTAGGGCTAGAACATTGGCAGTGTCAGTTGTTAAACAAGTGATTCTTAAGTATTTTTTCTAAGTGAGCAGAGTTAACTGTAGTTCTGATAGTTTGAGGAATTGTGTTCCAGATTTTGTTGATGTGGTATGAGTAAAGACCGTCCCCAGCACTATTGTTGGATTTGGATATTTGTAATAATAATTGATTAGGGGAACGTAGGACCCATTATTGGTAGAGTTGGAGCAGATTTTGGAGGGAAGGGGATTTTTCTGGTTGGTGCATCAGTCTGTGTGCAGTGATGAGCTGTTTATATGTTAAGTGGTGGGATAATTCTAACCAGTTGAGTTGCTGCAGAACAGAGCAACGGTGGGCTCTGTGTGGGGAATTTGTAGCAAATGTGGCTATTTTGTTGTAGCAGGCTTCTAGTTTTGCCAAGTCTATTTTCTTTAGATTGGTAAAAGTAGGGGAGGCATATAGGAGTGTAGAGTAAATGGGTTCTGGTAATTGCCTGTCCCATGGTTTTGATAAGAAATTGTTTGGTTCTGAAAAGTGTTCCTTGCTTTATATGTATCTTCTTGATAATTTGAGATACATGTATGCCAAATTTCATATTAGCATCAATTAGAACATTTAGGAATTTTGTTTGTGAGACTGCAGTTGAAATGGTATTGTTAGAGGAATAAATGTGAAATGAGGATGAGGGTCTATGGCTTTAGTAGGTTGAAAGAGCAAAAGTTTAGTTTTTCTTGGGTTAAGAATCGATCTAGAGTTTGAGAGCCAGGATTCCACAGCAGAAGACTGTTGTATCTTTAAGTTGTTGTAGGGTGGGACCAGCGCAGGTAAGTGTAGAGTTGGCTGCATACTGAACATGTTAGGCAAGGTGGGTTACAGTTTGAAGTTTATTGTTAAAAATATTAAAGAGAAGGGGACCTAGAACTGAGCCCTGGAGAATCCCCCCATGGTGACAGGTAAAAGAGGAGAGGATCTTGTTGCCATTTAACAGCTTATTGATGACCAGTTAGGTAGTTTTAGAACCATGCAAGAGCAGAGTGACTGAGTTTTAGTCCAGAGAGTTCAGTGAGAAGTTTCTAGTAGGAGACTGTGTCAACAGCTTTTGACGGCTACAGGAAGATAGAAGATACTAGTTTACCTTCATTGCTGTATTGGTTAATGGTATTAGTAAAGTTTAGAAGGGCAATAGTAGTGTTATGGTTATGGGAAAAACATGCTTAGCATCAGATAGTAGAGTGCTAGATAACAAGGAGTCTATGAGTTGGTGTGTATACATTTTTCCAATATTTTGGCAAGTGGAGATAGAACAGATATAGGTCTATAATTGGAGAGTTCATTAGAATTCCCTCCTCTGTGTAGTGGGATGATGTATGATATTTTCCAAATTAAAGGAATATGGTGTTCTAACTGCAGTGGTGGTGCTGCGGTAGCGTTGTCACCTCACAGTTAGACGTTGCATGTTTGATTCTCAGTTAGAGCATCTTCTGTGTGTCGACATGCGTGAATGGGCGTTCCTTCGTTGAAGGTTGTGCATTAGGCCCGGCAAGCCAGCACGTAAAAATCTACTGCCAATCATTAGTGGACCAGAGTTCCGCTGTGGCGACCCCTAACCGGGAAAAGCCAAAAGACAGTTTAATGGAATATGGTGTTCTGAGCTGGAGTGGTTAATGAGAATGGAGATAGGGTTAGAGATGACATCAGCTGCTGGTTTAGGAAATTCCACAGGCAAGTTGTCAACTACTAAGGATGTAGGTTTAAGTTTGCTAAGCAATTCTTTATGGTATTGAAGGTATTGCCAGGAAACTTAAATAGTGAAGAGGCATCAGATTGTAAAGTAACATCATTTTGAACTTGAGCATCATCACAAGCAGGGTTTAGGAAAAAAAGATCCAGAACTGGAATCCAAGCTTTTTCTTTCTTTGGCACTAAGAAATTATTGAATTAAAATCCTTTCCCAACCTAGGAAGGAGGAACTGGTTCTATCACTGCCTGGGACAGCATGTGTTGAAGGGCAGGAAGAAATAATGGGGTCTCATCTGGTGGAATTACCCCTGGAATGGAGGGATTTCTTCCTATTACCATCTGTAACCTTAATGAATGAAA
The DNA here is from genome assembly GCF_019279795.1 of Protopterus annectens. Taxonomy (NCBI): domain Eukaryota; kingdom Metazoa; phylum Chordata; order Ceratodontiformes; family Protopteridae; genus Protopterus; species Protopterus annectens. The sequence goes on from NC_056741.1 coordinate 1,857,812,574, forward strand.
CTGTTACTGAAGAGAAAGGAGCTGCCAGGATAGACGGCAATGTCCCTCTAACAGTCATTCTGACTTAATGGGCTGTCGTTGGTTTTGGGGGGGGTTCTTGAATTATTTTTGGAACCCTCTGACATCTGCAATTTGGTGAGACTGCTTTTTTTTTTTTTTTTTTTGCCAAAATTGTACAAGGAGTTAAAGAATCCCTTAGTAAATACTCTGAATCAACCCTTTCATCACACTTTGATACCCTCTGCAGCAGTGGGACCAAAACCTAAAGCTCTATCCAAAGGATAATTTAAAATCTAATTGTTTTCAAATCTGAGAAGTTCTGAGAACACAGTCAGGCAAACCTCCTCAAAACAGTACCAGTGTCCACAGTCCCAGAATAAGTATCTACCGAGTCATACCCACGCTGTAAACAATGAGTTGTGACTTGTAAAATGTAAGAAAATGAATTTATTTAAGCAGATTTTTCCTCACAAGAAACTGAAGACATTTCATATCTTCACAATTACTCAGAATAAACAAACAGATGAGCTTGACAATTCAAAATTATGAAAATCAAAGTTGCAAAAGCATATATTTTTCCATACTTATTAATCTTCCCATCATTGTCAGAAAGAGTAGAATTGGAATTAACCAAATGTTTGGCATGACAGTAGGATTGACAAACTATAGCTACTGGCTCAGGATTGGGAAGAGTGTTTGAGGAACTTTATACACATTCTACCTGCCTTTTTAGGTGTAGCAGGATGACTATCAGGAAAACTGCAGGCAGTGACACATCCTCTATAGCAGACAGAAATGAGGGAATAGGCGAAAGTTCTGAAAATTCCCTCTGTAACACCTCATAGTATTTTCTGAGAGATGGAGAAACCACAGTTTTCTCCCACAGAAAACACTGACATATACCAGAAATAGTCCCAGAGAACCAGAGAAAGAATCCCTCCCCCTCACACACACACACACACACACACAGACACACACACACACACAAACATATAGGGAAAATGAAAAAATAAAAAATCCTACATCTCTCTTCATCTGCCTGGTCAAATTCAGAATCTTGAATCTCTTCAGGAGGAGAAGTCTCTCTCTTCCTTTTACCAGAAACCGCCTTATATGAATGATCAGTACCCTGAATTAAACCCTTAGGCCCAAAAACTACTCCTGTCTAAGGAAATTTGAGAAGCAGATACACATCATTCTGACCAAACAGTGAAGTCTTCCCTGCTCCCTCTCCCAGGACCAGCAAGAGTGGCTCTCGCTAGCCCACTGAAGGGACTGCAACAGCCACAGAGGATGTGGCTGACTCCCGATCCATGGTGGCTGTAGGTGCTATACCAGAGGGATCCAGACTAAAAGATAAGTGGTCCAAGGAACAAGCTATGGCCATGGTTTACTATTATAATTTCGAGTTGAGATGTACCCAGATGAAAAATTTTAAATATAGGTGTTCAAATATTCATCTGGTTGAACATGTCAATGTTCAAAAGTTTATATTAGCAAGTGTACTGTGCATCCACTAATATAAATTCAAAGAACTGTACAGAGATCACGGTGCAGTGTGGTTAGGGAAATTCATCCCTTTCCTCACTGTAGTACGATCTCAGAGTTGGAATATATAGTTAGCAGGAGGTGTGGGGGCACAGCCCCCCAACAGAGTGGGTACAGGGAAGCTTGCCCCCCCTGCAAAAATGTGATGTTCGGCATAGGAGTTTACTTTATGTGAGCTCCTATATGGACATCATGTGATGTGTTCGGAAACAATGTCGAATCTGCTGAATTCGTTCAGCTGATTCGAGATTCTGACTTGTGCTGTATTTTGACTTTCGAGGTTTGCTTTCAATATGTCGAATGGAAATTATTTGAAGAATATGGAAACCTATGGCTGAGGAAAATTGCTAGTCTGCTGCTGTGGCAAAGGCTGCTTGCTTACCTTATTTTTGTGGCTGGAAGGACTGACTGTGGAACCAATAGTTTGTTCCATGATAAAGCTAAAAATGATACCTCTTTCCTAATGAAAACAAGCAGCTAAAGCTGGTAAAAATTTAAAATCTTTAAAAGCCACTGAATTTCACATGAAAGCACAGTAAAACACACCTTAAAACAATTTGCTATCTTCAAAAAGATATTAAAAAAATCTTTACAGAAAGAAACCCTTTTCATTAATTTTAAACAACTTTTAAAATGACAGAAAAAAAAGGTGTGCACCTGTTTAAAAGTGCAGGTTAAGTCCTGTAACAGACTGTTAAAACACAAACTCCTAGCTTGAAAATATCTTTCCTAAATAATAAAAAACAATAAAAACAAAACTTTTTTAATGTGGGATTTTTTTCCCAAAATGGGATCTTATCTGCCCAACAAAGGAATAGCACAGGTCAGCAGTCAATTTTCAAAGTCAGAAGAAAAGCACTCTCTTCAAACAGCAGGTAAGTGCTGAAGGGCTTGGCATCCAAACCTGCCTTTTTAGTCAGCTCAGCTTGAGCTGACTGGGCACATGGAAGATACCCTGAAGCTTTGGAATCTGGCCAGTTATTACGTTCCTTGGCAGGATATGACCCCTATACGTCTACTGTAGCAGTGATCAATAAGATGAACATATCTAGTGTAGGAAAATATTTAGGAAGACTTACAGAAATTATGGGTTTGAGCGACATTTGTGAGGAGGAAGGAGGATAAACCAGTCCACTATATATCAATGATAGTTCTGATATACTCATGTCTAGAGAACATGAATTTATGATACAATGCTGGGAAGTGAAGCCCATATTGTCTGACCATGTTCCCATTGTGTTGGCAAGAGAATAAGGTAAGAAACAGGGTTTAGACATTGGAGCCACAAAGCCATTTATAGTAATACTACAGATTGACAGAAGCTGAGTTTGAAAGATGTTTTTGTTGTTTTTCTTTCAGCTTTTCCCGGTTAGGGGTCGGCACAGCAGAACTCTGCTCTGCTAATGATTGGCAATCGATTTTTATGGTGCCGAGGTGCCAGCCCGATGCCCAACCTTCAACGAAGACACGCCCATTCACGCATGTCTTTCAAACGTCACTCGACCACGGGGAGGACATGCAGACTCCACACAGAAGACGCTCCAGCCGAGAATCGAACGGGAGAACCTCTTGCTGTGAGACGATAAAGCTACTGCTGCACCACCATGGCTTCATAATGTAAATGTGCACAATTAACATATCACAAAGAAGGCATAGAATCCTTTAACTTCCATTTCATATTATATCTACATCACAGGCATTCCAGAAATCTAATTACTGATAGGTATATATCCATCTATTTATAAAAGCATAGCTTTTCATCAAATCCTCAATTAATTGAAAGTCATATCATCAAATTCTTTATGACAAATCATAATTCATTGAAAACTCTCTCTCTATACACACACACACACACACACACACACACACACACACACACACACACACAATGTGATGGTGTACTTTTTTTGGCATAGCAGTCATTACAGAAGTGTGTTTGTAAGATTGTGAACTGGTAATGACTGTCACAATGTTGTACCCCAAATCTGCAGATGTTTGTGTTTGTGTGCCAACATTTATTCATTGTGTGTCATAGTTTCTCCTTTCTCCATGGTTGTGCGGCTGTGGAGTTAGTATATAATTAGGAGGATGTTGGGGGTGCAAGGTGGGTCTGTTCCCTGTTTAAAAAAAAGAAGTTATGTACTCACCATAACATTCCAGTGTGTTGTCGATCTTCATTTATCCTTGAAGTATGGGACTCGGTATTGACCCTCAGTACCAGCTTGGCTGTTCTAACAGATTGTGAGAACCAAAAACTCTCAAGCTAGGTCCCTATCCAGAATGCCCCTCTCCAGATTACCTCAGATCCAGTTTGCAGCTATAAAGGAAGACAGGAAAGACAGCCCTGTTCCAATTATAGAAGCTATGTCCAAGGTCATATATAAAATAATAGATAACTAGGACTAGAGTTCGTTCCTCCAAGAAGACTGAAGGAGGGGGAAGATAAGTGGGGTGTCAAGGATAAATGAAGATCAAAAACACAGATGGAACATTATGCTGAGTACATAACTTCTTTATCTGATATTGTCAATCTTCATTTATCCTTGACGTATGGGACGGAGTTCCCAGCTACCTTAGATCTTAAGAGGCCTTATGGAAGGACATTCCTGAGCACCATAGAGCCAAATGATGCTCTTCCTCTGGAAACCAGATCCAATTTGTAAAGAGTAATAAAGGTATGTGGAGTAGCTGAGGTGGCTGCTGCGCATATTTCATCCATGGAAGCCTTTGAGTGAAAAACAGCAGAAGTGGCTATCACTCCAGTAGAATGTGCCTCAATTGAGACAGGTAATTGGATGTTTTTCTCATTGTAGATGAAAGTTATGCATTCCCTCAACCATTTTGATAAATTAACCTTTGAAACTGGTTTACCCATGGATGGATTCAAAAAAAGAGACAAATAGCTGGTCAGACTTCCTAAAGCCCTTTGTTCTGTGGAGATAAAAATGTAATTGCCTATGGACGTCTAGCAAGTATAAACAATATTCTCCCTTGTTAGAAAAATTAGGGAAGACTGGTAAATGAATGGATTGATTGATTGATTGATTGATTGATTGATTGATTGATTGATTGATTGATTGATGTTAGCTTCAGATACCACCTTATGAAAAAAGGATGGGTTTTTCATTAGTGAAACCCTGTCTTTATGAAAAATCAAATATGAAGGTTTTGAAGATAACACTTGAATCTCTGAAATTCTTCTGGTGGACGTAATGGCTACCATAAAAATGGTTTTCCATGAAAGGAACTTCAGATCACAACTAGCCACTGGCTCAAAAGGGGAATGGACCAATGAATGTAGGGCCATATTGAGATACCAAGGAATGAGCGGATCCTTATAAGGTGATTTTAACCTCAAGGCTCCTTTCATAAATAAATTTCAAAACCAAAACAGGCAACAATAGAAGTGGAATAGATGAATGAAAAAACTTTTTAGTGGAAGCGACAGCTGATTTATTCAATACATAAACACACAAACTTCATGGCGTTTTCATCCACCTTACCTCGGTTTTGTTGTTTCCTTTCATAAATACTTTGCATAATCTGTGGAAGATTAAGGAATGCTCTTCAAAACCATCATGGAAGTTGGAAATAGCTAATTGGACTTTAACAATAAAAGAAGCTCCCTTCTCAAAAAAGCATAGCTAAAAATTCCAACACCTTTTCAAATGGTGCAGAGAAGGGGTCAATACTCGTGTACCCAAAACAAGAATCTTTTCCACTTACTATTGTAATGTCTCCTGGTGGAAGGCTTATGGGAAGCCAACAAAATTTTTCAGACTGGAGAGGATAGGTTATCTTGCCTGATGATCAACGGAATGAAGGAACCAAGCTGTAAGCTTGAGGTTTTGGAGACTGAGATGAATTAGTCCCTCTGGATGGGACAGAAGGTCTGGATCCAGGTCTAGAATCCATGGATGGTGAATTAGGTGAGGTCAAAGAAAGGGGAACCAGACTTGTCGAGGTCAGAATGGAGCAATAAGGATCATCTTGATCTTCAGCCTTATGGCTTTCTTCAAGAAAGGAGGTATTAGTGGGACTGGGGAAAAGGCATAGAGCAGTTCCAAGGGCATGTTATGAAGGACAGCATCTCTTGGGAACTCCTTGAGGGGGGACTAGGGCAAAGTAGCTGCTGCACTTGTTGAGGGGCAATGCAAACAGGTTTCAGCAAAGCTGGGCCCAGTGATGGAAAATCTCCTTTGCCACTCTGGGGTTGAGAGACCACTCATGAGGCAACAGAATGCATCTGCTCAGCTTTTCTGCTATCACGTTCAAGCATACCTCTCAATTGCCCATATTTTTGTCTCATATTTTTGAATGTGTCTCATAAAAGCTGTAGTTTTCTGGCAAATCACTGGAATGATCTGACGATTGAAGTCACTAAATAATTTCATACATTTGAGTTTCAGACTTCAAATCCTTCAGAAAATACATACTAATTCAAAACATGTTATCCTGTTATACTAGCAACTTTTTAAATTTATAAGAGCAATATTTAAAATCTGTACCCTCATTTTGTCAGGTTTTGTCCAGATTTCTTGTACTAAGGGGTTAAGAGGTATGCATTCGAGCTCCCCAGAATGTGCATTGCTTTCAGAAAGCAGTTGGAAGAGATTGCCCACTGCAAGACTCTGACAGCTTCTTGACACAGGGAGTAGGACTTGGTTCTGCACTGTTTGTTGATACACCAGACCACTGACATATTGTCTGATTGAATCACAATCATTCCCAGAGGGAGGTCAGCTTGGAAGCCATGCAACACTAAATACACGTCCCTCAACTCTAGAACACTGATATGCAAGTCAGCCTCTATAGAGGACCAAGTGCCTTGGACTGCTCTGCCCAGATAATGCTCCCATACCCCATCTGGGAGGTGTCCGTGGTCAATATGGCCTTGGGCAGAGTAGGAACAAAGGGTCGGCCCAGGAGAATTTCCTCTGATTCCATCCACCAGTATAAGTCTTTCTTTCAATGATTGGTGACCCGGATGTGGTGCATCAGGGAATGACTCAGAATAGGCCATTGGGAGGCTAGTAACCACTACAGAAGTCTCATGTGAAATCTTGCTAGTGAAACCAGTGTAATGGCTGCTGCCATGGATGCTAGGGTTTGTATAACTAGTAGAACTAATAGAACAGAACCCCTGTCATTGGAGAGAATAGCTTTCACTTGGGGCCTTATCCTTTGCAATCTGTGAGGAGGAAGGGAAGCTATGCAAGAGGTGGTATTTAGACAAGCCCCTATAAACTCCAACTCGAGTCAGACTTAGTTGGGATTTTGTGTGATTCACAGTAATACCTAGCAGAGCACAAGTGCGTAGAATAAAGTCTCTTGACTGCTTTAATAGGTGCCTGGTGGGAGCAGTGATGGGCCAGTCATCTAAATATGGAAACAGTCAGAATGTGTGCAGTCTCAAGTGAGCTGCTACTACTGCCATATACTTGGTGAACACCCTAGGGGCTGTGGTGAGACCAAAGGGCAGAGCTCTGAACTGATTATGACTGGCTCCTAGCCAAAAGCAGAGGAAACTTCTGGAGCATTTGTTCATTTTTATGTGGTGATACGTGTCTTGGAGGTCTATAGAGCACATCCAATCATCCTTGCCTAAGAAGGGTAAAATAGAATGAACTGTGACCATCCAGAATTTTGTCCCCTGAACAAACTAGTAAAAGATGTAAAATTTGGTCTCCAGTCCCCCATCTGTTTTGGCACCAAAAAGAATCTTGAGTAGAATCCGGATCCTATCTGGTCTGGTGGGACTTCTTGGATGACTCTTCTTTCTAGCAGCTTTTGAATTTCTAGAGCTGTCTGATCCCTCTGACTGGGTGGTACACCAGGAATTCTTTTGCCTGTTCTTCAGGTGAGAATGAAGAGTATGTTGTATCCTCTGGTAATGATATTTCACACCCAAGTATCGATAGTTATGTGTTGCCAAGCTAGTGGGTGCAAGGACAATCTTCCCCCGACTACCTCCAGAGGCAAGCAATTAGGCCTCCCTTCAGGAGCGTTGGTAGGGTTTCCCCGAGAAGGAATCCCTGGAACCCTGATTTTACAGGCCATTTCTGTTGCAAGGTCGCATCTTCCACTGGAGCTCCCCCCTCTGCCCCCAGAGGACCCACTGCCACATGTATCCTGAAACAGCCCTTGGGATTTCCTGAACCACATTTTCCCCCTTCTCTGGTTCCTAGAAAAGGACTGCTGGGGAGCAGAAAAATGCACGCCCACTGCAGAAAGGGTCTTTCCATCTTTTTCACATCTGGCCAAGGTCTCCCTGACTTTGGAGCCAAACAGGGATGATCCATCAAAGGGAGCATTGATAAAGGAAGACAAATGGGTTCTGCAAACGCAAATGCACATCCAGGTGTGCCTCCTTATGACAATGCTGAATCCCACTGGCCTACTCGTCCCTTCAGCTGGGTGTGCAATGAGCCTTATGGACGAGCTGGAAATAGGCTCCAGGGTGGCCAGCTGAGAGGCAACTATATCTTGTACCTCCTCAGACACAGCTCCTGCAAGGGTATCTGACAACTCCTTAATCAGATGTGCCATGTAGTTTAAAGACCATAAGGTGAAGGTTGATGAAGCATAGACCTGCTTCTTAAACCTGTCCATCACGCTGGACTCTTGGTTTGGAGGATGAAGAGTGGAACTCTGCTCTGCCAGTTCCTTCTTTGTGGCTGCAGCAACCACCATGGCATCCAATGCTAACCCCACTTGGCTTAACACGGTTGGTCCTCTGGTGAGGTGAGAATTTTGTCTGGTCTCCTGGGGATTGGCCCTACAGAATCAGGGGCCTTCCATGCCTGCTGTGCGATCAACTTATTAAAATCATCTGTGGTTGGGGTCACCCAAGAGGTACCATGGGTGAGCACCAAAAGCTTGCAGGTACACCAAATCCTCTGAGGAAGGGTATTTGAGTTTCGAGCCACCACTCTGCTTTAATAACTCAAGAATGTCTCCAAAGGAGACATCTTCTGGGGGTGACCAAGGGGACCCTCCCCTTCATCAAAGTCCATGTCCTCTGTGACAGATTCCTCTGGGGAATCTAGGTGTTCTCTTACACATCTTCTTCCAGAGTACCTCCTCAGTGGGAAGCTCTGCGGAGGAATCAGAAGAGGTAAGCCCCTGTACAAGGGTATCCTGCAACTTTGGTGCTCGCTGTCTGTGCGCTGAGGTTGGAGGAAGCTCTGGGTGAAAGAGATCCATGGAGAAATGATCCGATAGGGAGGGAACTAGCTGAGAACCTGCTGAGGCCAATGCCCTCTCCATGACCTGGAAGGCAGGCCCCCTTGAAGTGAGATGGGAGCTTGGAAACAGGAAGGACAAACCTGGAACTGTGGTCCCAACTTGCTCCGATGAGTCTGCCACCAAAGCTGAAGTCAGGGAATAGCCCACATGTGTCGAGGCTCCAAAAAGCAAGGACAGCTCCAAGAAAACTTGAGCTGAACCACACCCCTCAGAGCTGACAGCAGAGCTACAACCATGGGAGTCCTCCACATCCAAAGGAACTGTGGATCTCAGGGCAGACACTGCAGCTGAAGACATAGAAGCTGTCAGCATCAGTACAGCCAGAACCAGGGGAATTGGAGTTATGGTCTCTAAGGCCTCTGGGGAGGTTAGAGGAGGAAAAACCATTGGAGTCCTTGGAGAGCAGGTCACATCTCCAGAATGGAATGAAACCTGGGAAGAACCTGAGAGATCCATAGCCATGAGGAGCTGATCCACCAGCCTCAAATCAACTTCCATCAGACTCCTGGAGGAACAAAAAGAAAAAGCTGATGAAGAGTTGGGTCTCTCTAAGAAGGGGCTTGGGAGATGCCTCACAAAGGGATCCACTGAGGGGGTAGTACCTAGTCCTGGGTATGAAGGAAAGTTCTGGTTCCAATGATACAGATGCCACCATGGAAGGGGTCTGCACCAATGGAGGGACTGGAACCTGGGTGGCTGGCTCCATAATTATTGGCACTGAAACCTTCAGTGCAGTGGAGGTCATCACAGTCGACACCAAAGTCGGCACCGTAGGCTTTGTAGTGCTTAACTTTGGTTCTGCTGAATGCAAAGGGACTGAAGATTAAGGTCTCTTTGATGCCTGAGCAAAGGGGACGCTGACACTGAGAGACTCCTCTTCTTCCCACAATCAACTTTGAGGAAGAGGAAGAGGAGGAAGATGGGGAGGAAACATCAGACTTTTATTTCCCTGGCTGACTGGACAAAGCCTTGTCAAAAGAAGTTTTAATAAGCCCTTTAAGGATAAGTTTATTCTTTCTTTCTATGAGGGCCCAGTGACTAAAAGCATAACAAATAGCACAATCCTCCTGCAAGTGCACCAGGCCCAAGCAATATACACACAAATTATGCCCATTGGAATTAGGTATTTTGATTTATTTACTTTTATTTAATTTTTATTTATTTAACATTTGTTTACCAGGAAAGTCTGACTTAGAATGAGCCAATTTTCAGCGGAGGCCAGAGAAGAAAAGCTCTAGATGCATGTCTTTGTAATGTGGGAGGAAATTGGAGCACCCAGAAGTCCACACAAATGCAGAGAGGACATGCAGACTCTGCACAGAAGGCACCCCAGTCGAGAATTGAACCTCTTGCTGTGAGGTGACAACACAAACCGCTGCACCATTGCTTGAAACCTGTAGTGCTTTTACCTTTATCTGCCATATTTGCAAACACACACACACACACACACACACACACACACACACACACACACACACACACACACACACACACACACACAGTAAACAAGGGATAGGAGGAGGGGCTACCAACAATGGTAGGCCAGAACTACCAGGACGTAGAGAGAGAAAAGGACAGGAGCTACAAACGATGGTAGGAAAGGTACCACAATGTATGAAAGCTTCACAGGAGACTCACTCACAAAAAGAAAACTTAGAACAACTTAAGCTTTTTTTTTTTTTTTTTAGCAAGAAAGTGTAAAAGGGAGACGGATACCAGAAGAAAACAGAAAAATATTGACCAGGTAGGTTAAGAAGACTTAAGACTTAGGAAAGATTTCCTGAAAGGTCTTACAAAAATGTAAGTAAAAAAGACTTAATTTGACTTAGCTCAAGAGAGTATTTTGGCTGATGTGTCCTATGCAGAAGTGCAGCAAATGAGTTCTGAGGTAATCTGAAGAGGGACATGCTGGGTAGGGACTTAGTGCGAGAGTTTTTGGTTCTTGCGATCTGTTACAACAGTTAAGCCAGTTCCGAGGATTGGAACAGACTCCCATACGTCAAGGATAAATGAAGACTGACAACATCAGGTAATAGGTTTTGGATGGTATATTTGTTGCGTGGAACGTTTTCAATGAAATGTGATTTGATAAAAAGAGTTTACATGAAAAGTTTTAAATGATTTGACTTTTAATGAATTGAACATTCAATGAAAAGCTATGCTTCCATATTTATAAACACATACACACTACCATGCACTTCATCAAACTCAACAGCAGGCATAATCGTAGACCACGCCACATTTTTCGGAACTAAGGCTTTATATAAGGAGAAGGCTAGCTACATATACCAGATACTTTTAAACTTCACACAGAAATAAAGTCAACCATGTCAAGCCAGTACTTTGCTACCTCCCAATTTCTAGTTCCAGCTCCAAAATGAGGTAACTCACAACCCAAAGGCCACTTTTCATGAACAGTTTTTCTTGAAGTAGTTTGTGATGCATCTGCCAAATCTGATGAGGCTAGGCAGGCCATCTCTCAGGGTGTAGAGAACCATGATAAATATGCCAAAGCTTTTTTTTTTTAAATTCTGGCACATTTTGCCACACAAAATGCCGTAGTGTACTTGATGTATGCTTCTAGCCAATACAACCCTTAGACACAGCTGAAGGGATAGGTCCCAGTACTCAAGTCAAGATTCAGATGAAGTCCTCTGGTTGTAATACAGGATGAAAGTGCTCATTAAGTAGGACACTTTTCACTCATTTCTGTTGGCTTTCTGGGGGGGGGGGGTTGTTATTAGTTTTCTTTTCCTAACAGCCTGCGGCTACTATTCAGTTTTTTACTCATATTCAAGTTTTATTTTTATTTTTCAATTTGACAAAGGGTAGGGGAAATGGACTGCCAACCATTTTCTGTCATGATCCAATTACAACTGTAAACAACAGGAACTGTAACACAGTATAGTGATAACTGCATCAGTTGAAGGTCTCAGATTCTTTGAAATAACCATTATATGGATCAAAGTTTGGATCACGCTTTGTATGCAGCCTTCTCTAAGCCACCTGGCCTATATTAGCAACATCAGGAGCAAAAAGCTTTTTTTCTACACAACTCTCCAATGTGCAATATCTTTGATAGGCTGGACTCTTGGGTTGTCACCCAAATGCAAATCAGCAAACAAAATAATCAGTAACATCTTGCTTTTTTTAAAACATTGTATTAAGTGTCATATTTTCTGATTTATTAAAATCCGGTGTATTGTAACTAAGGATGCATTAGAACTGTAGAAAACACCTCTATTGACTAATGAAGGAAAACCTGAAAAGCAGAGTTCTCTGAGTGAAAATCAGAGGTATATTTTATAATCTTAATGTTGTTTTCTATATTACCCAACAGTCAAGGATAAGACAGAACATCTCTGAGATACACAAGTCAGTTAGGAAAGCAGTCACAATTAAAATTTGTAGGGATAGACTGCAATACCTTAGAGAGAGAAGTGGGTAAAGATAGATAAAGGCCAGAAGTCAAAAAGGCTTATTCGAGTGCACAGAGCAACTAACACAGGTAGTGCCCTGCACTTAATGTGAGTAATTCACAGACACTGCACTAGTGAGTAATGGTGAAAGCAGTGGGATAATGAAGTGCATACAAATTAATGTATCAAGGCATATAAGTGAAACTTGCTGTGCAAATCAGTCACATGGAAAAAACAAATGAAGGAACCCAAATCATTAGACCAACTCAGGGGCATTAAAATACGGCCTTGGATGGCTGCACATAATCTTGTTTGAATTCCAGGATTTCTGATGTCTTTAATTTGACTAGTGGCTCTGGTGCCTGCAGGAACTGGCTAGGGAGGATAGGAGTGAATGCCCATCTGGGGGGACAAAAGCAGTTCTGGTTAACCAGATGGGTGACACCTAGTAGGAATGCAAGGTATATTATCTAGTAGAGTCCAAGCCTACCAAGCAGTGGTGTTCAGTAAATTTGTAATGTAAACAAAGAGAAATTCAGCATGAAGATGCATGCTTACCCTAAGAAGACAGCATTTTTGGAGCAGCTGTGAATAGGATTATTCTGGTTTCACAGGGAGATGTTAGGCCACCCACAGCATCAGCAATCTGGCCCACACGCTACCACCTTACTGTTGACAGGGAATGGTGGTTCAACTGGGATTTCTGGACAGGAACAAATAGGTCTGTAGGGATCTTACCTAGTACCTAGCAAAGCCGACTATCCTCCAGAAGTCAGAAAGGTAAATGGGTGCAGGCAGGTGTTGAAGCCATTAATCAAGGTGATCCTACAGTGAAGAAAAAAAAGGACTTCTGGTGTGCTTGACATGAGCTTTATTAGGAATTAGCAGCACATGTTGTAGCAGCCATTAGAGCCAGTAATCAGAAACAGAGGAGGTACAAGCAGCACTTGACTTACTCTCATCTGGCAGACCAACATACTGTAGATGCTCCAAATGGTTACTTGTAAAGAAAAACAATAATCACAGTGAGCCATGTAAAATGCAGAAATGTAATGTCATCAACTTCTGGCATTCCAGGAGCAATCAAACACATTATCTACAAAAGCAATGTTTCTCTTTCCTTGGAATTGTACGATGACTTACTCAGGATATCATCTATCATCTCAATATATATATATATATATATATTGACCATGGTATCTCTAAAATAAAGATGCACATATAAAATGTCAACAGTTTAAGACAAACAGTAAAATTCAGAGTTTTGAACACACACACACACACACACACACACACACACACACACACACACACACACACACACACACATTCATATATCTTACTGGTTCTTTTGACTGAATCACACTTCAATAAATCACTTTGGACTGAAATCACATTTGACTGAATTATGATTAACAGTGTTATTGTGTTTTATGTTTGAATGAAAGTAGTGACTGTCTTGTTTTCTTCTCTCCACTGTTGTGTGAATGTACAATTAGTACATTTAAGTAAGAGAGTCCGTTGGGTAAATACCTCCCAAGTCATCACCTTCGCACCTCTGACAAAAATCTGACTGATACCTATAATTCAAAGTCCATACTCACACTGTGTAGCAAAGGTTTGGAATATGATCCCCTGCACCAATCAGGGCAATATATAACTTTCATTTATTTAAGCAGCAGCTAAAACAATGCCTCTCTGACTCCTGGCTTTGAACTTGATGCTCTCCTGGTTAAAACTCTAGCTCCTTTTCCTCTAATACCTTTATGCATCCTAGCTCTCCTTTTTCTTTGTTTCATTCCTCTTGCTTGTAATTTTACTTTTACTCATTTCTCCTGCCTCCCCCATCTATCCAATTATAAGAAATACTTTTTCTCACTCTTTCCTCCCTTCCTCTCCTCTTCCTTATTCACCATTTGAATTCTTCAACTCTGACATTTGTTTTACGAGTAAGTAATGAACTGTTGCACCTATAACATGTCAGCACATTTCAATGCTACATGACATTTTATCTATCTTGTTTTAATTATGGTAAATGTGTATTACTGTACATGTCATATGTTGTACATCATTTGTATTAATCTGTGTATTTACAGTATATTGTAATATGCCAATTTTAACTATGTATATGTATTTTCTATTCTTTTATGTGTGAAGATTTTCTCTCTGGGCCACGGCTGAAAATAGATACAATTGCAGAGGTGCTTAAAAGTTCACTACCTAACTCTGAAAGGCTTCTGAGACATGGAAATTACAATAAGTATCTTCAGCAAATTCCAAAACGTATAACTGGCACAACACTCCACCATGACAAATTCATTCACATCTCACAGTGTCTTAATGTCTAAGCCCATAAGGCAGACAACCTCACAATCAATATTTTGGTCATACGAGACTCCATTGTAAAACACATTGCTGCTCCACTCACCACTCTGAGCATAGAGAGGGGGGTTGTGGTCAGTTGCCTATCTGGGGCATTCAAGTCATTGAACCACAGGCACTAATATGATTTAGTCACAGTTCATATGGGCATAAATGACATAAGATGTACCTCCCTAAACTATATGAAGAGAGACATGATTGAGCTCTCTGTTTGCCCCAGCCAGGTTTGAACCTAGCAGTTATCATTCTACCTTCTCCAAAGCTAATTCCACAAAACAAATGAAAGATATTGTCTTTCCTCTCCCTGCAAGCTCTCCTTGATCTGAATAACATAGATGTCTATTATAGTTACGGAGTCATGGTTCAAAGCCACAGACAGCATACCAGCACAGCAGGGCTATAATGCCTTTCACGCATTTCAACCAGCTACTGCACAGAAAGGGACAAAGGGTGGAGGAGTCTCCATCTACATCACACTTCAAGGTGGGTCAAGCACGTGAGCTTCTCCAAATACAACTCACTATAATCAAAACTGGAAAGTACATGTTTGGTAAATCCAGTGTTCAGTAAAATAAGCCACAGTTTTTCTAGGTCAAACAAATGAGCACTGGGCCAAAATAACTGCCCTGTGTCTCTCGTGTATGGATGCCATTTCACACAGAGCAAATCGGAGGAGGGCCATTGAGCAAAACTCTGATCTGTGATATATAACCTTAAGTATCCTGTTTTTTGCTTATTTTTACTGGCTATTGCATATTCTAAGATATTTATAGCAATTTCATTGTCTGCTGCATACTTTTTACTGCATTGTATAGCTATAAACTAAACTGCACAGTTGTACTAAAATTATCTGCCTCACAGGGCCTGATAAATAAGGTTTTTACTGTCATACTGTTTGTAGATCTTTTCTAGCTAGTTTCACTGTGTGCAAGGTATTAACTGGAAATTTTCTCCATTTGTATCTGTTTGTTGTTCTAATTTCCTGACAAGGAGTGTATCATATAACTGATTTGTTTGCAGTTAAAAACATTCTCTAGAGTCTCCTTGCTCCGTTATCTGTTTAAAACCTTCATTTAAAGACTCACTGCTGTTTTTTTTTGCTGTGATAAACATTTCTGTACAGTTTTCTGCCTAAGTAGTGTAGGTAGTAGTTGTACCATTGTCCATATTCAGGATTGTGTTTCTGGGCCTACTTGTTTGTTTGCAGAGGCTGTGTGTGTCTGAGCACATTTTCCAGGCCATCTTAGTTTAGTGAAAGCCATTTTACTTTTCAGTGAAGGTGTAGTGTTTATGGTTATTGACTGATTGGGGTTACCTGGACTATGGCTTGGAGTAAGCACCTCATTGGTTCTTTCGAGCTTTTTTTTAGAGTTGTTTCAGGTTTCAACCTTCTGTTACTTAAGAAGTTACCTTGTGAGTGTTTCTACCATTTCACACAGAGCTAATCGGAGGAGGGGCACTGAGCAAAACTCTGATCTGTGATATATAACATTAAGTATCATGTTATTTTCCTTATTTTTACTAGTTATTTGCTTATTCTAAGATATTTGTAGCATTTTCATTGTCTGCTGCATATCATTTACTGTATTTTATAGCTATAAACTAATCTGCACAGTTGTACTAAAATTATCTGCCTCACAGGGCCTGATAAATAAGGTTTTAACTGTCACACTGTTTGTAAATATTTTCTAGCTAGTTTAACTATGTGTAAGGTATGAACTGGAAATGTTCTCCATTTGTATCTGTTTGTTGTTCTGATTTCCTGCCAAGGAGTGTATCAAATAATTGATTTGTTTGCAGTTAAAAGCATTCTGTAGAGAGTCTCCTTGCTACTTTATCTGCTTAAAAACTTTCATTTTGTGGCTCACTGCTGTTTTTCTCCAGTGATAAACATTTCTGTAGTTTACTGTCTAAATGAGTGTAGGCTAGTAGCTATAGTATTGTTCACCACTTTCCCTCCCTGTTGGTGTGTTGCTGTTATACTTGGTGACTTTGCAGTTGCCCTCCACTACTGTAAATCTGATCTGGGTGACTCCCCCAGTCTAGTGTCATTAGGTCATTCTACCTAATACAGACAGAATATTTGAGAAGGTCAACCCACTTAATTTCTTAACCTTGAATGATCTACTGCTCCTCCTTTCTCCCTTTCCACTATACAAAAAAAAAATTCTAAGCTTGTTTCCTGCTTTTCCTGTAACTAGTCTAGTCCACATACAGATTTGCTGTATCCAGGCCTGTTTGTAAGCTTCTGAGCCCCCCCCAAGTCTTTCTGTGTTGGAGGGAAGCCTTCTAGCTTATTAGTGGGAGTGGTAAGCACTAGGTAGCCTATCTATCACAGGAAGAGTGGTTTCTGGCCCAGAAATTGTAGTTTATTGGCCGTTTGGACAGTTTTTCCATCTCTTTCAACTTTATGGTTTAAAGGCCTGCATTTGGGCTTGTTTCCCACCCTTCCTGTAACTAGTCTAGTCCAGATACATTTTTGCTGTATCCAGGACTGTTTGTAAGCTTGTGAGCCCCTTAAGCTTTTCTGTGTATGAAGGAAGCCTTCTAGCTTATCAGTGGGAGTGGTAAGCACTAGGTAGCCTATCTACCACAAGAAGAGTGGTTTCTGGCCCAAAAATTGTAATTTATTGGCCATTTGGGCAGTTTATCCATCTCTTTCAACTTTCTGGTTTAAAAGTCCATGTTTGCACTTTTCCTGCCTTTCCTGTAACTATTCTAGTCCAGATACATATTTGCTGTATCCAGGACTGCATGTAAGCTCCTGACCCCCCCCCAACCCCTTCTGTGTCGGAGGGAAGCCTTCTAGCTTATTAGTGGGAGTGGTAAGCACTAGGTAGCCTATCTACCACAAGAGGAGTGGTTTCTGGCCCAGAAATTGTAGTTTAGTGGCTGTTTGGGCAGTTTTCCATCTCTTTCAACTTTCTGGTTTAAAAGCCCGCATTTGCACTTGTTTCCCACCTTTCCTATAACTAGTCTAGTCCAGATACAGATTTGCTGTATCCAGGACTGTTTGTAAGCTTCTGAGTGGTGCCAAAGTCTGCTCTTCAATTTTTTCCTTAGATATGCTAATTCTCTCCTTTCCTGCACATTTACTAGCTTATTAGTCTAGCACTTTATCAGACTTCTTGTAGCAATTATTATAGCACACAAAGTGCTGCCAGTACTAAATGTTCTACAAGAAAACAGTTCCAGTACTTATTATTAATGCCCACCCCTCTAGGCATGTCTAAAGGTCAGTTTTGTGTGCTTTCTCCTATTAACCTGGTGAACTTGAGCATCATGAGGTAATGTAGCAACTGCCTCATGTACATTGACAACCCACTCCTCTTACCTCCCAACACTCAGACTTGCGAGAGGTGCACTTGTATATCCAAATTGGAAGCCACGCACTCTCCAGCCAAGACCGGAATAGCTGGTCAAGAGGAGAAAGTCAAAACTTGTACCACACCACATGGAACACATAGCCATCCAGAACACACATCAGCACTGCCTTCACATAAAAACACAAACCACACAACCACCTTCTTCGAGGTTCTCAATAAAAATCTACCCAAACAGCAGAGACCTCCAAGGCAGAAATGCACCACGACCACCACAACACAACACTAATCATGAGGCACACAACTCTCTTCAACAGTGTGCCACTCAACCAAAGCCCCTAAGGCAAAACAGCATGCCCAACACACTAGTTATAGGTGACTCAACAGTGAGGCACACTCATGTCCCACTCACTAGATTGAATAATGAGAAAGTCAGGTGCCAGGATCCACTACATAATGCATGCACTTGGGTCCCTCAACAACAGGTACAAATATGACTCTGTCATTGTACATGTGGGTCTGAATGACCTGAGACAAACCTCCCTGGACTACATGAAAAGAGACATGAAAGAGCTCCTGGATTATGTAGCCCAGGCGGGTATGACCCTAGCAGCATCCTACCATCACCCAGAATGATAACCACAGTGCAAGCAGAAAATGACTGATTTCAAAAATTGGCTAAGTTTCTGGTGTCAGTTTAAGGGGATCCAGTATCTGTCTGCCTGGGATGACATGATTGACAGACCTCGATGCTTTGCCAGAGATGGCCTGGATCTGTCACCCCTGGGCTTCCAGATATTGGCCAAGGCCCTTGCCACCTCTATAGTGCCTTTTTTAGGTGGTGTTCCAAAGACCAAATTACCACCATAAGAACTACAAACAAATGCAATCTGAGGGTCATGTTGCTCAACGCTAGAAGTCTAAATCTCAAAATGCACTCACTCAAAGCACTCCTTAGAATGGAGAACATTTGTGCTGTAACAGAGACTTGGTTCAAGGCAGCAGAAAGCACCCCTGCACTACCAGGTTATAACTCATTCCACACCTTTCAGCCCCAGAACTTGGACCAAAACTCCAAAGGTGGTGGTGTCTCCATATTCACAAAGGATGTGCACACCTCCAGACTGGTTGCCCAACATAACGCATCTGTGATACTTCAGATGCAGCTAACACTGGGTAAGACAGCGATTCAGGTCATAGCCTACTATAGGTCCCAACCATGTCTCAAGACTTGCACCCAATGTTCCTAAGCACCCTGGAGAATATTAGGGTCAACCTACCACTCTCATACTGGGTGAACTCAACTACCACTCCATTAACTGGGAAAACTATTCGTGTACCAATACACTTGCCCAACATTTCCTAGAATTCATTAATTCCAATGCCCTGAACCAGCCTGTTCTTACCCCCACTAGAAGTAGCAACATCCTTGACCTGGTCATTACTAACATGAGTGACCACTGCTCTACACCAATAGTCAACTTCTCCCTGGTTAGATCTGACCACAAATTAATCACCTTGGAAACCCCCCCCCCCCCCCCGCAAAGATAACCACCATGAAAAACTTCCCCAAAGCTAAATTTGGGCTCCTAGAAACAGATGTGGCTAACTTCACACCACCCAAGCAAATGGAGAATAGTTGCATGACCACTGAATCACACACCAATGCACTGTATGAACACATACACAAATGCATGGATCTTGCCATACCCAATAGAACCAAGACACTGTCCTCCAAAAAAGGAAGCCAAGCTGGTGGTCCCCTGCCATAAACAAACTCTACAACTGAAGGAAGAAACTGATGTGGAATAAGGTGAAGTCCCAAGACTGGAAAAACTCCCTTATCAGCCTCAACAAAAAGTTGAGATCCCTCATCAAATCCTCTAAAGCTAGCTATGAAAACAGAATTGCAGCAGATAGTAAAGACAACCACAAGGCCTTCTATAGTTATGTAAAGAATCTCCATGGCAATACCCAGATTTGCTCTGAGCTACTGCACAATGGTACCTCTTATACTGAGCCAACAGATATTGCCAATATACTGGCAGACAGATTCAGTGCCAACTTTACCCCTCTCCCCCCAAGGACCAGTCACAATACCAGTAGATTGCCAGGCACCCAGTATTACTGCCGCACAGGTTAAAACAGCACTGTCCAAGGTCAAGAATACAGCTTCTATGGGACCTGACAATATCCCTGGCTGTGTTCTGCATGAACTACAGAGTGTACTGGCACCTCACCCGTGTGCTCTGTTCAATCACAGCCTTTTCTCAGGCTTTGTCCCTACCAAATAGCACACTGCTACAGTCATCCCTCTCCACAAAGGAGGAGCGACTACAGACCATGGGAACTATCACACCATTAGCCTGACGAGTCTGATATGCAAAGCTATGGAACGCATCATCATGGACCTAATAAACAAGGATATAGGGAATCTCTAAAACTCTGGATCCCACACAGTTTGGTTTTGTGAAGGGAAGATCATGCCTGCTCAACTTGGTCAACTTCTCTGAGTCAGTCACCAGACCTGTGGATGAAGGCAAGGTGGTTCATGCAGCCTACCTTGATCTGGCCAAGTCCTTTGATACTGTTCCCCACTCAGGAATCATAGAAAAACTCACTAAGCTAGGCATCGACCCCTATATCACTAGGTGGGTTGCAAACTGGCTCACAAGTAAAACACACAGTGTGAAAGTAGCTGACTCCAAGTCAGACTGCTGACCAGTCACAAGTGGAGTCCCACAGGGTTTGGTCCTGGGTCCTCTCCTGTTTGGTATCTACTTCTCTGAAGTCCAGTCCAACACGAGGGGATTCTGGCTGACAAAGTTCATAGACGATTGCAAGTTGGCAGCTATTATCAACTCCCCAAGTCATGTTGACATCCTACAGAAAGGCATCACTGAGACCAACGACTGGTGTCAGAACCATAGCCTTAAGCTCAATGCCAAAAATGTGTCATCATCTCCTTTGGGAAAAAAAACAAGTTCCCATGAATTATCACATTGATGGTAGTCCACTGAACACAGAAGGTGTTATAAGAGATCTGGGAACACAGTTTGACAGCAACCTCTCTTTTGACCACCACATTGCCACTGTGGTCAGAAAGTCCTTCTATGTGGCACATCTCATTACTAAGGGTTTTGTATCCAGGAAGAAAGAGGTCATTGTCTCCCTCTACTCTTCCCTCATTAGGCCAATCATTGAGTACAATGCCCTATTTGGCATATACCTCACTAAACATGTGCAACAACTGTAGAGGCCGCAAAAGTACCTCACAAAGAGGATCCTAGGCCTTAAACATTTGTCCTATAAGGACAGACTCAAATAAACTCCAGCTATTCTCTGTCCTATATATTGCCTACTTAGAGGCAATCTCTGCTTGACATACAAAGCCATGTCTGACCCAGCTCTGTTAGAAATGCTGCATCTAAAGAAATCCCAATCCCTCCATGCCACACGCTCCAGAGACCTCAACCTCATTACCACATCAACAGAACATGCTGGAGGGACAGGTTCATAACCCAGAGACTGCCAATGCTATGGAATAGACTTCCCATATATGTCAAGCAGAGCACCTCACTGGCCCTCTTCAATAGAAATCTTGATGAGTGGATGGGAAATAGAACATTCACCCCAGGGATCACTCCAGTGACTCTACTCGACAAATGTACTGGGAACTAAGGTCGGGTGGCACAATGCCAGGGTAATCCGATGGGCTAGGCTTGTAAAGGCTCCAGGGCGATTAGCCTAGTACACACCTATGAACCTATGTATGCATCCATCCATCCTCAACCCCCTTTTATCGTTTTTGTATGTGTCTATATACTGGTCCCTATCAGGTGATAGAGTTTTCACAAACTCAAAATTCACACAGTCGAGACCATATGACTGAGCTTTTGAAAACCCAAAGCTTTTGAATGGAGATCGCGATACAGCAAGGATCAAGAAATTTACCCTTTCCTCAATGTGGCTCAGTCTCAGAGTTGGTGTGTGTGTGTGTGTGTGTGTGTGTGTGTGTGTGTGTGTGTGTGTGTGTGTGTGTGTGTGTGTGTGTGTGTGTGTGTGTGTGTGTATGTGTGTGTATATGTGTGTGTGTGTGTATATATATATATATATATAATGTATATAAAATATACAATAAATATTTGCAAAGAGTGCAGCGAAGCTTGCTGTCAAAGGAAAAATATACTTTAAAAATGATCAAAACACGGTATGTTCAGGTTAAGGTACTTAAATCTTGCAGCAAGGAGACAAAAACGTGCTAATACAGAGTTTGTCTAACCAGAAACAGGAAATACTTTCATTTTTATACATTCTTCAACTGGTTATGTCCTACCATGCTGACGTAACAGATTACTACCTTTTTCATCATCATCTGCTGACCATCTTTCCCATGAATTTCTGCTGATTTATCAATTTTTATGTGAAACTTCCTGAGGAAAACAACATGGCCTTGGTTACTCCCAGTTAGATACATGTTATGTTACATTCAAGATACTATGGTTAATTCAAGCACAATGCTAGCAGTTCATTTCTCTAATAATCCTTTGTCTACTTTATCTCTAAATTACTACAACTGCAGAGGTTCTGCTCCTTTGGACAGAGCTGTTTGTCTAAAATCATTACATTTATAATATAAAGCATTGTTCATTCATTCACTTCTGACCTAGCAGATAAACACCTGCTTCTCAAGTACATTTCCACAAGGCATAAACATGAATATTGCTGTGCTAGCAGTTACTAGGTCAGAGGGCAACTTGCAAGTTTCAGAAAGCATACTGCAGTTTTCAAAAAGCATCTTTTTCAGTCTCATATGAAACTCAATTCGTATAAAATACAGTGCATGAAAAATGGAATGAAAAGCGTATTAAAATACTTGGTTATTAATTGGCATTAAGCATACACACATTAATACATATTTTTCTAACATTTCCCTCCTGTTAATACTTTTTATTCTATTTTCAAAAAAGAATAAACAGTTTGCTTCTTTTCCTAACCTCTTCCATTCAGGATTTGCAGTTAAGAAAGTCATTCAGTTTAAACTTTTATGAAAGTGTTTCGCATTCTAGCAGCTCTTCAAATTCAGTACTTTGATACATAGTCTCAGATACGGATATATCTATGAATTCTTTAACTAATCTCTTCATGCAGGGGATTCCACAACAAATACAAACTCCTATTAGGAGTAATCCTACCCCAGTAGCAATCAATATGTTCATAAAAATGGAGCCCCACCCCCCAAAGGCATTCTGGAAAAAGTCTGTCAGAGAGTTTGGGCCTGTCTTGGTCATGGCCGACACTTGCTGAATCACCTTGAGATGATCGTTAATCTCATGCTGATGGTCAGGAATAAATGCACAGCATTCTTCTTTGATTAAAGCGCAAGTTCCACCCCTCGCCGCTAGGGTGAAGTCAAGAGCCATTCGGTTTTGGAGCACTACAGTTCTCATGGCATTCAGTTCATCAGTTATCAGTTATCAGTTCGAGGGCAGAAAAAGTCGCATTACTCATTACTTTGAGAAGTTTGGACAGTTTTCGCAGCTCCCATATTGATTTAACTGCGCCATATGCAGGTAATATACCTGCCCAGGATATAACAGCATCACTCAAGTCCATGTGCACAAGCTTGGTTCCCACATCACGATGGTCTTTCCAGCCCACTTCAATTCATCCCACTGGATTCTCAGGTTTCTTAACAGTCTTTTTGGTTACGTCTCGAGTATTTTGAATACTTCCTTGAGGCAAAACCGCAGTGTGTCGGATGGCCGGAACCAGGTACCCCAAAAAACAACTGCCAGACCAATTCTCAGGTAACCATTTATCTGCTTTTTTACCACACACAAAATAACAGTCCTCTACCTTAGTTATTACTTTGTTACGAAATGACTGCCCTGCATGAAACATTTTCTTGTCTATTACAGATAACTGTTTAAAAAGTACAGGATTGCATTGTACCTGATCAAGAGTCTTATGCAAAGATTTCAAAAATGAGTCATAATCTGTACTACAAAAGATCCACCCAAATCATTTGGTTTCCTATAACATTTATATTGTACTGTAACATTAACCTTGCTCCATCCCACTTGGATGGTATAATTTTTATAGAAACATACAATTCCTTTTTGTGTCACAGGCAAATACAGTGCTACCTTATCATGTGCTTTAATAGCGACTGTGTCAAAAACCAGATTTTCCCAGGTCTCATTGACCCCTAGGGGGATAGCAGTCATTAACAAACCCCAGTATGCTGTTGGTATGGCCGTACAGATCCAGCAGTTCGAAACATTAAAAGTCTCAGCGTACACACATGTAATTGCCTGATAAGTGTTAAAATTCGGATGCCAGTCTATGTTTGGTTCATTACGTCTAATCAGTTCAACCTTTGTGGCAGGGAAAAGGAGTGGCCACAACAAAAAGAACAGTGTGATTAGTATTGCAATAAAAACGATCATACAAGTTTTCTGAGGTTGCTCAATGTCTCTATTCACTCTGTACCTGGCCATTTTGTCTTTTTGTACAACAGTAACAAAGTTTTTGTCCAATTCAAAGTTCTTAACCAGTTTACAATGTGTCAAATGAATCCAGGAAGCTCGCTCTGCGATCTTGACTGCAGTGGGTGTCGACAGTAGTACCTGGTATGGACCTTCCCACTTCGGAGAACTCCAATTCTTTCGCTTCACAATCTTCACCCAGACCCAGGTGCCTGGGGCTACTGGTGGTTCCGATTTTGGTTGCTCTTTATCTGAAACAGAATTTAACTGCAAAAGTTTGTTATTCAAAAATCGCCTCATATACCCTGCAAGTGAACTGTCAGCCTCCTGCTCTGTAGACATGAGAGGTTTCCACTGAGGTGTATAATATGCCCTCCCAAACAAAGTTTCAAAAGGAGTTAATCCCTTTGCATTTGGAACAGTTCTCATACTCAACAGTGCTAAAGGCAAACAGTGCACCCATTTCTTTTGTGTCTCTGCTATCAGCTTCCTAAGCTTATTCTTCAACACCCCATTATGCCTCTCTACTAGCCCTGCAGATTGGGGGTGATAAGTGCAGTGGTTCTTTAACGATATCCCAAAATAGCGACTAAGTTGCTGAATCGTTTGGTTCACAAAATGCGCATTGTTATCACTATAAATCTTTTCCGGTATACCAAATCTGGGTATAATTTCTTTAACAAGGGCCTTTGCAACAGTAGCTGTATCTGGCTTTTTAGTTGGAAACGCTTCTACCCATTTGGAAAACATGTCTATAATGACAAGGCAATATTTCTTATTCTCACATTTATTCAATTCTATGAAATCCATACAAATAGTATGGAACGGATACGGTGGTGTAGGAAAATTCCCTTGCTTAGGCTTCAACGCCCCTTGTGCATGATGCTTGTTACAAACATGGCATGCTGCACAAAAAGTTTTTGTATAATTGGTAAATCCGTAGGTTGTAAATACTCAATTCACTAACTGTACCATCCCCCCTGTTGAGACATGGCTCTGCCCATGGCTCAACAACGCTGCATATCTAAATAAATTAGATGGCAAAATCGGTTTCTTTTCCTTGGAGATGTACAGTCCCTTTTCGAGGATTGCTCCTCGTTTTATCCACTTCTGTTTTTCTATATTTGCAGTAAGTGTCTGCATTGTTTTTAGCATTTCTAAATCTAAAATTTCAGAGGGTTTTAATTCCTCACTCAAATGAAAAGTTTCTGTGGCTGAAGCTGCCTGCTTCGCAGCTGTATCAGCCCATGCATTACCTTTTGAAATCCTGTCCTGTTGTTTCGTATGAGCTACGCATTTGCAAATAGCCACTTTCTTAGGTAACTGAATTGAATCTAACAAGTCTAAAATAAATTGCACGATTGATCGGTTTGCCAGTAGATGTTATCATTCCTCTATTTTTTCCACTGCTGCGCAAAAACATGTACAGTAGAAAAAGCATACTGACTGTCACTATAAATGTTCACATTCTTACCTTCTGCTAAGGTACATGCCCTTGTCAAGGCAATCAACTCTGCCACTTGTGCAGATAAGTTGTGTGATAAAGATTTTGCTTCTAAAGTTTCAGTATCAGAAATGACTGCATATCCCACTAGGTTCTGTCCTGTAGGACCCCTCCTGCACGAGCTGTCCACATAGTATGTCACCTCGGCATCATCCAAGGGAACATCCGTAAGGTCTTGTCTAGGTAATGTCTTTTGCTCAATCTCCTGCAGGCAGCAGTGTGGTTTGCCATCTGCAGGGGTTGGAAGCAAAGTTGACGGATTCAAAGTTGTGCATCATTCAATTGTCATATGAGGTTGGCTCAACAGTATGGTCATACAGGAAAGATGCCTAGCTGGAGAAAGATATGCTACTTTTTCTTGCAGTAAAATAATTGCGACTGCATGAGGCACTCTCAATGTGAGAGGTTGGAATAGCACTACTGAGGCCGAAGCCTGCACTACCATTGCAGCTGCAACTACTGCTTGTACACAGTGGGGCAGGGACCGTGCCACTGGGTCTAGCTGTGATGAATAGTAAGCTATGGGGCGTTGTTTGTCCCCATGTTGCTGTGTTAATACTGATGTCATATAACCTTGCTTACAGTCTACAGTTTGAATAAATTGCTTGTGATAATTTGGTAATCCTAGAACTAAGGATGATGCTATCAGTTGTTTCAGCTTACAGAAAGCTGCTTCTGCTTCAGGTGTCCATTGTAATAAATCCAGTGCTGTCATCGGCTTTTTAAATATTAAATCGGCCAGTGGAGCAGATTCCAAAGCATAGTTCGATATCCAACTCCGACAAAAATTAGTAGTTCCCAGGAAGGACATCATTTAGTTCTTGGTAGTTGGTCTAGGTGCTTGTAAAATTGCTGTTTTTCTATCTTCATCTAATATTCTACCTTCTTTGGATATTACATATCCCAAGTACTTAACTTGTTTTCTCCAAAGCTGTAGCTTGTCTTTGTTTACTTTGTGACCTTCAGTAGCTAAGAATTGTAATAATGCTATCGTGTCCTCTTTGCATTCTTGCTGGGTGGGGGCTGCCAGCAGAATGTCGTCTACATAAAGTAGAATCTGACTACCTTTCGGTGAGATAAATCCCGCCAGGTTGCTTGCCATTTCCTGTGCAAATATTGTTGGACTTTCACAATATCCCTGTGGTAATCTTGTATATGTGTACCGCTTTCCCTGAAATGTAAATGCAAACCAATATTGGCTGTCAGGGTGTATCGGTATCGAGAAAAATGCATTACCAATGTCTACCAAAGAAAAATATTTTTGCTCTGGCTTTAAATCATTCAGTAAGGTGTGTGGCTCTGGCACCATTGGTGCCCTGGGTATAACTGCATTATTTACAGCTTGCAAACCCTGGACCATGCGCCATTCCCCGTTTGCTTTCCTGACGTGAAATAAAGGTGTATTACATGGCGAATCAGGAGATTCTATTAAGACTCCTTCCTTAAGTAAGGCTGCTATTATAGGCTTGATTCCTATCTCTGCATCCTTTCTTAAGGGATACTGTCTTTTCTGGGGTCTAAATGCTGACTTTGGCATTATGGTAACTGGTCCTGCTATTCGTATAAGTCCTACATCTGATTTCCCTGCTGACCAGAGAATGTCTGGTATGTCCCGCAAGGCTCTCTCCTCTTCTTCCAATAAGAGTAATACTCAGCTATTCTCACTAGCCTGTGAGTGCACAGCTGGGTGTGTCTGCGTAATCCAATTCAATTTCTGTTTCTGTACTCTTTGTTCGGAGAGCTCTAATTCTGTCTGCTTTTCCCACCTTGTGACTTTTTCACCTAAGTCTGCCCATTTCAAATTTTTATTCTTAGTTAAACTAACATGTGGCAGTCAATTAGATTTGTAAAGTGCTAAAAATTCCTGGGGCAATGAACAGCTTACTACACTGTTCCCCTCTGCATCCCAGTACAAATTTCGCAACACTAGCCTGTTTGCATGGTTCTGAAACAATTCCTGTTCATAATCTTTATCAGGTCCTGGTCTATTACAGTAATATAGAGTACAATGTAACAAATGCTGTTTGTCAATGTCGAGGGAGGGGGACTTACTAATGGCTACATTCATCAGTTCTTCGGTTACTGCCCCTGGACCAGTCATAACTAAGTCCTGGCTGTACCAATAATATGTTTCACCCTCCGGTCGTGCTACAAAAGTATCCATTTGTCGCTGTGCTTCCATACCCTGCATGGTTGGAACTACGGCTATGCCAAATATCTGCATCAAGTCTCTACCCAAAAGATTTACTGGGCATTTTGCAGTAACCATAATTTTACTTCTCTGGGTCATTCCTGAAACAGGGTCTGTTATTACTATGTCATGGGAGAGTGGCTCTCGATACAGCTGTCCATTAGCTGCCTTCACTAGTATATAGTCTGGTGATTCTGAATCTTCCGGTAACTTGGAAGGGTGTATCAGGGTCCGTGAAGCCCCTGAGCCACACAGAAATTTAACTTCCCTCCCCTCTACCAGAAGCATCACTTCCGGTTTCGTGTCTGCTAAGTAAAGCTCTAAGCTCAATAGAGCTAGGTCTAAAATTTCATCTTCTTCTATGTCTGCGAATTCATGTGCATCCTCTATTTCTTTTGTCACATCCTCTACTCCTGCTATCATATTTGCACTTATCTTTTCCTGCTTATTTTCATTCAGTGATTCCTGACTATCATATAGTCATTCCTCATCTTCCTTATTTTCTGTAGTCACCTTCTTGTTTAGCCTGCAATCCCTTGCTAAATGTCCTTTTTTCCCGCACTTAAAACATTCACCTTTTTTCTTTCTTTCTTCGAAATCTTCTGATCGCTTGTCAGATTGTTAATTTCCCTGGGTGTTTTTCTTACCCTTTTTCCCAGTTTGTACTACAAATACTTCTGACCCATCTTCTGCCGAAAATATTTGAGTTTTCTTTTTCTTTTTACTATTAAAATGTCTTTCTGCATGCCTAGCATATTCCAAGTAATGGCTGTAGTCTACTTGTTCGATGATCTACCATGTGCTTTGTAATAAAGCTGCTAATGGGAGTTATACTACCCTTCAAGAATGCATTCTTTAACTGTTGTTCATATGAGGAGTCTTGTGTCTGGTTTTCTGGTATCTGCATTCCGCAGTGATTATTAAAACACTCTAACAGTCTAGCATAATATCTATCAACTGTTTCACCTTCCTGTTGAATGCATTTATTAATGCAAGTCCAATCAGCCCTAGGCTTCCATTTTTCAGAGATTCGGTCTGTCAGACCTTTTACTCTGCCATCCAGTTCTGCATTAGTATGTGGGAGTGGTCTAAGTTGTGCGTCACGAGGATTCCAGTTGCCACTGATCATGTGCCAATCTGGACCCACAATTTGTCTACTTTTTCTACTTCTTCTCCATTTAAATGGTAACTTAATCTCATACCCTGTAAGTCTTCTAAAAATTTTCTAAAATTCACTTTTGGGTGGGGAATTCCCTCCGTGGCTTTCCGGATATCTTCCGGTGTCCACGGTCTATAAACTAAAAGAGTCGGATCCTGTCCTGCTTGTCCTGTCTGAGGATTTGATACTTCTATGAGCGGACATATCTCTTCTTCACTCATAGCCTGTGATTTTCTATTTAATTCATTTAACTCAATCTCCCTCCTCAAGTCGCGTGTTCGAGACCTGGTCTCGATAGGATCCCTGACAAACGGTTGTGATTTTGCAGGAACAGCTGGATATAGCGGAGGTGGATCAGCTTGTCCACTTGCTTCATATTCTGGCAACGGAAGCGGAGGGGGCGAAGGAGGGGCCGTTGCTATTACCAAGTTATTGTCTTCTTTCATTGTCTTTGAATTTTTTATTCTCTGCTCCCTGCGATTTGCTTCCTCAAGCCACCTATGCGCCTGAGGGACTCCTAATTGCCTTTGCTTTTTTAGTTGACCTTTCGCATCTATTTTTAACTGTTTAACAAGTTTCATAAGTGCAAGTTTATCTAAATTACCATCGAATTTATACTTATCAACCCATTTTGTGTAATACTTAACATTGTCGGCACGCTGTAATTGCATATACTTCGCGCCTTCAGTTAGGGGCGGGTCTCGGGAACCTTTTGTGCACTGATTTCCCATTGCTGTCTTAGCTAAGCTGTAAATTGTTACGTAACCCTTTCTATCACATGGTACCACAAATTTATACCTTTTCACAGTTTATCTAGAATAACTGCCTACCTATTCTGTTTCCCTGATCTATGACAAAAAACAGCAACCCCTTTTTCTGTCCCTGATCTGCACATGCAAATCTACCTGACAAAAAACAGCTCTGTACTTAGTCCCTGATCTTAAAGCAGAAATAAGGTAATTCCTCCTTACCTGACCCTCCGTGAGTTGATCCACCGGATCGTTGACTCGTCCTCCAATCCCAGATAAGAAACAGTGGCTGGCCTCTTTTGAACGACAATTCAGTCGGAGGTCTTTCAAAACAGAAGAGCCGATTTGGCCTCTTCTCCGTATGGATGCATTCCACCGGGCCCAATGCTGACCTAGGCCTAGAGCGAGAGGTACTTTCTGGTCCGAAGGACCAAACTGTCAAAGGAAAAATATACTTTAAAAATGATCGAAACATGGTAGGTTCAGGTTAAGGCACTTTAATCTTGCAGCCAGGAGACAAAAACGTGCTAATACAGAGTTTGTCTAACCAGAAACAGGAAATACTTTCATTTTTATACATTTTTCAACTGGTTATGTCCTACCATGCTGACGTAACAGATTACCACCTTTTTCATCATCATCTGCTGACCATCTTTCCCATGAATTTCTGCTGATTTATCAATTTTTATGTGAAACTTCCTGAGGAAAACAACATGGCCTTGGTTACTCCCAGTTAGATACATGTTATGTTACATTCAAGCACAATGCTAGCAGTTCATTTCTCTAATAATCCTTTGTCTACTTTATCTCTAAATTACTACAGCTGTAGAGATTCCGCTCCTCTGGACAGAGCTGTTTGTCTAAAATCATTACATTTATAATATAAGGCATTGTTCATTCATTCGCTTCTGACCTAGCAGATAAACACCTGCTTCTCAAGTACATTTCCACAAGGCATAAACATGAATATTGCTGTGCCAGCAGTTACTAGGTCAGAGGGCAACTTGCAAGTTTCAGAAAGCATACTGCAGTTTTCAAAAAGCATCTTTTTCAGTCTCATATGAAACTCAATTTGTATAAAATACAGTGCATGAAAAATAGAATGAAAAGTGTATTAAAATACTTGGTTATTAATTGGCATTAAGCATACACACATTAATACATATTTTTCTAACACTTGCTCCCTGCAAAAAAGTGAAAAAAGGTAGATTTTTGAGTTTCAACCATAGGAATTTAGTTTCTGAAAACTCGATCTTCAGATATATATATATATATATATATATATATATATATATATATGTGTGTGTGTGTGTGTGTGTGTGTGTGTGTGTGTGTGTGTGTGTGTGTACATATATAGAGAGAAATTATATATATTAAACATGCATACATTATCTATATATAGATGGCTGCGTGTGTGTATGCATGTGTGTGTGTATATATATATATATATATATATATATATATATATATATATATATATATATATATATAGATCTAGGACTTATACACGAATGTGCAAAGTCCCGAATCTATAACCACCGAACATATATTAACAAAAGCGCTTTCACTGAAAAAACGCTTTTGTTAATATATGTTAAAAAATAAAAAATCTACGTTTATGCAGGGGGGCTTTGGCCCCCTGCACCCCCACACCCCCCTACTTTAATATTCTCACTCCGAGACCACAATACAGTGAGAAAAAGGGAATGTTCTCTTATCCATACCATAGTGCGGTCTCACAAACAGGCATACTTACGCTAAAGTGCTTCTTCGGTGAAAAGCACTTTCGCGCAAGTATGCCAAACCAAAATTAGTTTTGGTGATTTTGTCTTTGGGAATCTGTACGGATCTCATATATATATATATATATATATATATATATATACTTTAAAATACTGAATGACCATAACATCGACTTACAGAACTTGAAACGAAAACCACAAAACTTTACATTAACGAACATTCACATCATCATAATTTTTCAATGCGAAAGGAGGCAGTTGGCCAACATGGTGAACTTTGCCCTTTTCTCCACTGTAGTGAGATCTCAGAGTTGGTATATTTAGTTAGGGGGGTGTGGGGGGTGCAGCTCCCCACATGGAGGGGTGGTGGGTGAAGCCTCCCACTTGGGTGGGTTTTATTTGCTTCGGTTTGTTTTTTTTATGTACTGTTGACGAAGTCTTTATTTATGTGGTGCAAACTTAAGATGATGTGAATATTCATTAATGTTAAGTTTCATGGTTTTCATCTCAATGTTCTGCAAATCGTTGTTATGGTTATTTGCTGTTTTAAAGTAGATCCATATATATATATATATATTTGTGTAGACAGAGAGAAATATACATACACACACACACACACACACATATATGTATATTTGTGTGTGTATATGTGTGTATATATAGATGGATCTGTGTGTATGTATATACATATATATATGTTACATACACATACACATTAGTTGTGTACGCTTGTATGTGTAAATCTGATAGATTTACACACATATATACACACACACATATATGATGTATATGTATGTATGTATTGTGCATTTCTGTATATTTTTATCATCTTCCCAAAAAATAAAACTGTGTATTATTTACAATTGTAAAAGTAATTTTAAATTTTGATATATGAGGGTACATTCTCATACCCCTCAACCTCCATTTGGGAGAATCAGGGATACAAGACCTTGCAGGGACACCTAATTAATATAAGATATGCATATTCAAATAAGCGCATTAATAGGAATGCCCACACATTCAGTTGCACAGTTTATCATTTTAGAGCATTTTTTTTATTATTAAAGTTGCATACATACATACATACACAGACATGCTTAAAATACAGTGTTCATATATTCACACAACTGTATAAACTTATGCCTTCACACTCCCCACACCCACTGAGTTCAAGTAGGTGCTTAAACATTTGTAAAACAC
This sequence comes from Protopterus annectens, assembly GCF_019279795.1. NCBI lineage: Eukaryota > Metazoa > Chordata > Ceratodontiformes > Protopteridae > Protopterus > Protopterus annectens. The sequence goes on from NC_056741.1 coordinate 1,857,845,530, forward strand.
AAATACATACTTAAAAAAATAATGAAGACAATTTACATTCAGACTATTGCTACACGGACTACTTGTTACAGTTCTACACATCATTTTGCCATGGTCATGTCAAACTAAAAGTTATTAAACTTCATCTTGGCAGGCAGAGTCAGTTTCTTAAATTGATGCCATCAAATATTATTTGTTATAAGCAGCCGCTGCCTTTCTTGCTGCTTGCAACATGTTTCAAGCAGTAGTAACCATTGTCTCATTCATCCTTATTACTACTAAAGAGTTTAATGCCTTTTGGGACAAGTGACTGTCTGAGCTCACTTTGCAAACCATGCTAAATGCATATTCTGCTTCACTGTTCGAGTGTGGTAAGCAGAGCACAGTTTGCATTAGTTTTTGAAATGTTGGGAGGTCTTGTACTGCAGGGCTCCTATGTGCCATGGACCAATACGTCAGGAAATTAGACGTGTCTGAGCCATATGACCACTCAAGTCATTTGATGCACAGACAATTAATCAGTTTGTAGTGCTCCACTTGTGAACTGCAGAAATCGAGACATGTGCCAAAACCTGCAACAATACGAGCTTTTACCTGTTTGTTAGTGGAAGAAAGCTATAGTTTCATAGCTAGATCTAAAAAGCTGGCCACTTCTGCAGCAGAGGATCTCTGGTAGGGAAATTTTTTTTCATTTTGAGTAGGACTGAAAAGTAAAACTGCTTGGCTCTCTTGTACTCTTGATATCATCCATATTGTCATCCAAATATGTCTCTGCATCAGGACCAATACAGATTTCATTGCCTTGTAGCATATTGTCTTGTACTTTAAGAACTGAATCATTGGTATTTACATTGTCCAGAAACTGCCTAGCAATTGGTGGCTTGAGTGCCCTACTAGCATATACCTGTAGAACTTTCTGGATGTCATAATGCAACAAAATGGATTCTATTTTTACACACTGAAGTCCTGCAGTGGTTCAATGGCCTTCTGTAGGAACAGGAATGCCAGCTTAATGTTATGGCTCTGCAGTCTCTCAGTGATTAGACCCACTTTAACACTGTTGTTCATAGAACAAGAAGTAGGATCTCAGGGCATGATCACAAGCCAGAATTATTTTTATGACATTTGACAAACTTAGCCATCGAGGGGATGCATACCTGATAATTTTGGAGAGGTTCAATATCCACAAACAATGCAAACTCAAACTTCTGCTGACATTGTCAGATATCAGTTCCTCCACAGGTACACCCATTGCCTTTACACCAGATTTAATGTACAAGTCTGCAATGTGGCATAAGCAGCCCATGATGAATCTATGGGGGTTAAGCTCTTTTAGTTTAGGTAGCACAGAATTCTGTCTACCAATCATGGATGCAGCATTGTCCAAAGAATAAGCCACCATGTTCCTCACAGGAATGTCAAACTTGCTCAGTCTCCATTATACAGTCATAAATGCTTGGCCAGTTCCACTGACACAAGCAGGCATATCTAGGAATCTAATAACATTTTTACCACTGGCATCGTCAAAAAACAAGTAAAATTACAAGCAAAATTACAAGCAGTTTGCCATCCCCCATATCTGTACTCTGGTCAAGGTCCAAACAGTATGGCACTTTCTGACACATGTTTGCAATGTCCTGCTGACACTTTGGTCCCATTACATCCCTTACAATGCAAAGTTCCTTTGTTGGTCTGGAGATCTTTTTTGCACCACCTCTGGTTCCATGCAGTACCACTTTATGTACTTCAAGAAATGATCCCCAGTTGTAAAAGGTAAGTTGTATTTGTTCAGCAAGGAGACTAAAAGGCTACTTCAGCCTGCAATATTTTAGAGTTGGTTTGCCGAATGGCAAACATTTCTGTCACCTTCCTCCTAGTAAAATGTTTGGTGCTGATCTTCTGAATTTTGGTATCCATGTGTTGCTGTAGATCATTCCCACCCTCCATGTCCGACATTAATATTGACAGCACACTTCTTACAAAAAGCATATCTGGGTCTACGCATGCTTTCCATTACCCAGTCAAAGCTGTTTTGGAATGAAATCATTCACTTCTTCTCAGAGGCAACATCTTTGTAGAAAAGGCATCATAATTAGACATGCTTCAAGATGACAAGTGTACTTAAAGTAAAATGAAGCTTGTATGATGCCAAACATTAATCAGAAAGTCTTACCGTTCAGAGTTGCTCCACTATAACAGTGTAAGAAAACTTGTGCTTCACCCCCTTCCATTGTGGTCTGTACCATGCTGTTGTGTGATTGACCATTACTTCACCTCTGAAGTAAATAAATGTAACAGTTTAGCTAAAGGACAAGAAACCAAGCCAGAAGCCTCTGCAAACATGTGCAACTTGGTAAGCCAATTTAATACACACCAACCTACATAGGCATAACATCTGAATAAGCATTATTGCAAATGATTCATAACACACAGGCAAAAGCTCAGTAAACAAATGGCAGTTATCATTTCTACATGCCCAATGCCCATACCACCTGTAATGCCCAAGCAAACAATACACAATTAAGACTCCCAGACTGGCACAGTTTGGTACATTCCAAATACTCAATAAATTTATTTAATAATTTATTTAATAATTTAAAATTGCTTTGGCTCATTAGCAGCAGTACAAAGAACTGCCTGCTCACACCCTTGTTCTCCCCCCCCCTTCCCTGTTTATTACCTTAAGACAATCCCAAAGTTAATAAATACTACCTGTGGCAGGCACCATTTTTACAACTACAATCCACTCTGCTACAGGCCCCATGAAGGAGTTCAGTGTCTCTCCAGTAAGTGTTTTACAACTGTAAATGCCTATTTATGTTGAATTGTGTTAGACATTTTACAACTGTATATGTTTATGTTGAATTGTGTTAGACATCTAATATGATTTATGCTTTATTATTGGAAGTTACTATGCCATGCTAGCATTTTTCTGCACCGAGTTGTTTTTAGTATACTAGTATGGTCTGTTTGCATAGCTGCACCTTGTTCACTAATGTTATTCATGTAATTGTGTTGTGCGCAGACAGCTCATACTGGTATCTAAATTATTTCTATATAATTGTGCTGTTACTCGTGGATAGAATCATATTAGACAACCTCGACAGAGTGCTACTCGCTATATTTTTATCTGTGACTGCATAACTTTCTTGGGGTTTTTCTAACAGATGTGTTTCCAATTGGCTCAGTATCTGCATATACTAGTTGTTGGTTCAAGACATTTTTCTGCATATACAGTAGCTATTTGCTCAGTTTGTTTTTTTGTTTTTGTAATCTTTCTAATATATCTTTACCATCTCAAAGTGCTTACTCCTCTCTGTACTCTTTTGTTTCTAGACTTAACACCACTATTAAGTATTCATCTGTGGTACCACCTTTGTCATTCTTATAAGAAAAGCGCAGTCCGGGTCTGAACTGTCTGCAAACAGCTAAAGTTAAGTTTGAGTATGTGTCTACCTGTTTGAGCCAATATTCATTTTCCCCTGGAGAGCACTCTGCTTTGGCTTGTAAGCAGCCCCCCCCCCCCACACACACACACACACACTCATATTCCACTTTCTCTCTTATTCCCTTCTATTAGCAAATAGTATCCATAACTGATCAATACTGTGTGTTTGTTCATTTAAACTGAGACCACAGTAGCCTACTGATACAAGGTTATCCTGTTTTTCCACCTGGCAAATGGTTAAGAAATGACTTACAGTTTCAGAGCAGTCCTTGGTCAATTGTGATTGTTTCTTAAACACAAACTTGTCTTTGCTTTGGCTCATTAGCAGCAGTACAAAGAACTGCCTGCTCACACCCTTGTTCTTCCCTCCCCTTTCCTGTGTATTACCTTAAGAAAATCCCAAAGTTAATAAATATTACCTGTGGCAGGCTCCATTTTTACAACTACAACCACCCTTGTCACTATCATATGTTCATTTATCAGTTAACTCTGTTACCTGATTGTTTCTAGCCCCCTCATAAGAGCAACTAACAGGGTCTCTACCCGCTTCGCTCCCCACCCTGCCCCCTATTCTCTCCCACCCCCAGTGGTCCCACCTTTATTACACTCACAAACCCCTCCCATCTTTCCAGTAGCCAACCACAGTGCTAACCCAACACTACCTCCTCCATTTTCCCAATACTATCACATCTCCTCAACTAACATGTACAAACATACCTTACCTATGCTCACAGCATGCACTCTCCTTGCATATCTTACATCCTACCAAAGCTCCATCATTCCCCCACTCAACCACTACCACTGTACTACTACTCACACCACCACTCGTCTCACCCTCACTCAGCTCCCCTCCCACCAACTCAAGAAACATCCCTATGCACTCCCCACATATTCTACCAACTATATTACTCAAGCATAAAGCATCCCTACAACTTTACACAGTAACCCTCCCACCACACTTATTACCCAAAGAGCACAATCATAAAGTTTCCCTTATAAACAAACACATTCAAAAACTAATAACCTCATGCATATCTAAACTAGCCCTAAGTGGAGATATCCACCCCAACCCTGGCCCTACCATCTCCAACCCCAATCCTCATAATCAGACTAGAAATCACAACTTCTCCCATATTACAGCCAATAGAAAGCCAAGTGACTTCCTTCTACTAAGCCTAAATATTAGAAGTATATCCAACAAAGTCCATGAACCCCATGCCACCACAGACTTGTACTCCCCAGATATAGTCATCCTGACAGAAACCTGGCTAAAACCTCACATTACCAGTGAGCAAATACTCCCCACAGGTTATGGCATACTAACAGTAGACCGGCTAAACAAAAAAGGAGGTGGTGTAGCTATAATATTTAAACAGCATTTAAACATCCAGATCTTAAAATCATCAGCTCCACAAATAGGCAATGAAGAAATAATATATACCAACCTCAAAATAAACCAAAACAAAACCATCAACATAATTGGATGCTACTTCCCACCTGGCCAAAACATCCCTCCACTAGAAAACCTCCTCAGCTGGTCTACCCACCATCTCACCCAAGAAACTATCATTTTAGGTGGTATCAATATTGACTGGCAATCCTGTTCTGGCAACCATCTAACCCATCATGGCTTCACCCAACTAGTCCAGTCGCCAACCAGGATAAATAAAAACTCCAGCAAGCACACTGCCCTGGACTGGATACTAGTCAGTAAGAGCCCCCAGTCATATATAACAGGCTGCTTATCAGATAGCCTCAGTGATCACTCCCCAACATTCCTACTCAAAAATACCTATACCTAGCTAAACCTGTCATCTACCATCAAATACGTAAAAAACTAAACTTTAACCCACTCACATTCATCTCATCCCTCAAAGACTGTAACTGGCATCCTCTAAAGTACCTCAGCCTTGATGACGCAGTTGAATTTTTTAATACTACCTTCCTGAGCATCCTTAATTACCATGCCCCCATAAGACTTTCCAGAATCAAAGCACAACCCTCCCCATGGCTACAGAAAACCACTAAGTCAGAAATGAAAAACAGGAATAAAAGCCTGGGAGCACTGGCGCAAAACCAAAACCCCCACAACTAGACAGAAATTCCTAGAACTATGCAATAGAGTCAAAAAGCTAATAAAACAGCACAAATTCCAATACTACCAGTCTGCCCTAGACTCCTCTCAACACAGCCCCAAAGAATTCTGGTCCTCCATAAACTCCATCCTCCACCCAGGTAAAGTCAGTACCCCTCCTCCTAACATCCCTCACGCCTCAGAAAATATTGCTACCTCATTCAACATACTTCGCACAAACCATACTATCACTAGCTAAACAACACAACCCCCTTCCCCTCCAACCCACACCTTCAATTAGTAATCTCCCCACTGCCTTCTCTTTTTCTCCTGTACCTACCTCCAACATAAAAAACTGTTAACTAAACTTAAGCCCACCAGATTAGCAGCAGACAACCTCCCAAGTGAATACCTACAAATCGCAGCTGATGCTCTGGCCTACCCAGTATCCATCTTGATTAACCGATCTCTGTCAGAAAGTTACGTTCCCACACTGTGGAAAGTTTCACATATAATTCCCCTCCACAGAACTAACCAATTATTGCCCCATAGCTATTCTCTCTCCACTCTCCAAAATACTAAAGAGATGCATACAATCTCAGGTCTCAGACTACCTCCTTACTAACAACCTCCTTTCCAATACTCAGCATGATTTCCGACCAAACCATAGCACCACCACTGCCTTATTCTCCTTTACCAACACTATCCTTCAGCATAAAAACAATGGCTATCTCTCCTCTGCTACTTTCCTAGACCTATCTAAAGCATTTGACATGGTCCCACACAAACAACTTATCTCTGTCCTCAATAACCTATCCTTCTCACAATCGGTCACCAACTGGTTTCAGAGTCTGACCGCCAACAATCCATTGTATGGCAGAATGACATATCTCCCCAACTACCTGTCTCCATAGGGGTTCCCCAAGGATCCATCCTTGGACCCCTACTCTTCTCTGTTTTCACCAATAATCTAGCCTCTGCCACCAAACATGGCACACTCATACAATACGCAGATGACTCAACCATCATCTGCTCAGCCCAGTCCCTACCCAAACTGCAAAAAGTCACACAGGAAGCCTTTTCCTCTGTTGAAACTTGGTTATCCGATGCCCAATTCATACTCAACCCAAACAAAACTAAACTACTCATCTTCCAACCCACCAAACATACTCAAAACAACTCTCACTTTAACATCACAGCAAAAGACAACACCACTATATTCCCAACTGAACACACCAAATTGCTAGGCGTGAAAATAGACAATAAACTAAAATTTGACATTCACATATCCTTGACCATAAAAAAAGTCCACAATAAACTAGGAGCATTATACAGAAATAAGCAACTTCTCACCAAAGCAACAAAGATTTCAATCGCAAATTCCCACCTTATCTCCACCCTACTTTATGCCTGTCCAATATATACCAACCTAAGGCAATGCGATTTAAACAAGCTAGAGACCTGCTACAACAAAATCGCCAAATTCACTACAGGGGCATCCTACCATAGTCACCACTGTCTTTCACTTGCTGAACTGGGCTGGCTTGAACTCTCTCACCTCCTTCAATGGTATCAACTCTCACTTGCCCACAAACTAGTAAATCATCCACTAAATGTCTCATCCCTCCAGAATCTACTCCAACCCTATCGCACCACTAGACCACTAAGATCCCAGCAACAAAAATCACTTGCAGATCACTAAAGCCAATAATTCTGCTGGTGAAGCACTATTCTCTTGCACCATTGCCAAATTATGGAACTCCCTCCCACCCACAATTACCTCCATACCATCATGCACCCACCTCAAAACTTTACTAAAAGCGCACCTAAAAACATACTGGCTATTCCCTTGCAACTCCCACTCTAATATCATCCTCCCCATCCAACCACTACCTTTCTTTCCACTCCATTAACTACCTTGATTATAGCAAGCTCAGATGCTCATAAGCCAGTACTTATTATACAGCAGGAACTTCTTCAAGTAACATTTGTTAATGTCTGTTATGTACTTCACAGATAAAGATTCTAGTTGTCTACTGATGTACTATGTTCTTCATCTGTAAATATGTTGTAAGTAATTGCTATGTAAATTGTTAATCGCTATGTAATCCAATGTAACTACTGTCTGTTTATTTTAACTGTGGAGCTTTTCCCCCCGGGCCTCCACTGAAAATGGACCTACGTCCAGTCGGACACTCCCGGTCAACAAATATAAATAAATAAAATAAGTAAATAAATAAATAAAATTTATCATAAAAAGCAATCATAGCTAAATATTTTAGAGAGAGAACGACAGACAATGCAAGTTTATAGGCAGATAGTCTCATACTAAGGATTGCATTTCCACCACAGAAAACAAATTTGAACATTGTTACTACCAAAGAACAAAAGAGAATAATCCACAGTGTTCAAAATAAAAGTAATAAATGACACGGATATTTCCCCATGTACATAACTCAACAAGTATTGCAAACGATGAAAGCTGATTTTCTACATTTCAAATCATTTAAACAGAATGCAAGTACACCCAATATCTATGATTTCTGAACACTTTCCCACAAGAAAGTCAAAACACTGGCCTAAAATTGGCTCCCTTGAAGCAAAATGTGCCAATCATTAAATCCCACAGTGCACACCTAACACCAGTTCCATGGATACAGCTGTATTAATAACCACATTAATAAACACACTAGCAAATGAGTAAGATCAAAAATATGAAACAAAAATCTAGGCACTGGGCAGTGTGTCACATAGCACTTAACCTCTTACCACAAAAAATCTGGATAAAGCATAAATTAATGGACGTACCAAAGGACCCCAAACATACAGACAGATTTTAAATATTGCTCTTATAAACTTAGAAAAATGCTGGAACAACAGGATGTGTTAGCATGCATTCTCTGAAGGATATGCAATTCTGAAACTCAAATGTCTGTCATTACTGACTTTAGATATTTGCCAGAAAACACCACATTTTAAGAGGAAAAGACCAAAAAAAAATTGGGGCTATACCTCAACCCCTTAGTACAAGAAATCTGGGTGAAGCATGAAGTAATGGGGGGTACAAAGGACCAGGCAGACACATTTTAAATCTTGCTCTATAAATTTAGAACAACGTGATATGTATTAGAAAGCATTCTTTAAAGGATATGCAATTGATTTGCCATCATGTCATATGTCTGAGAAAGCAGAGAGGACTCTGTGAAAGCACTCACATGTTTTATATATTTTTACTATTTTTTACTATTTTTTATTAAAGTGTTGTTTTGCTGTGTCTATTCAAACGAGTTGTTGGCTTTTTTTGGAAATTAAACCATCTTCCAGGCAGCTTCTCCTTCTTGGGTGGTGCTCTCCTCTTCATGATTCAAAGCACTGCAGGCAGCAAACTTGGTTTTAAGATGAGATGAACTACAGGCTCCTCTATTATCCCCTGCTTATATCTGGACTGCACGGACCTAATTAAAGTAGAGCTGCCACCTATCCATTTTTTTCTGGACTATCCAGAAATCAAATTGATTCTCCGGTAGTCCGGAAAACACTGTACAAACTCCGGTATTCTGTTTCAAAAAAGGAAACAGACTATCAGAATTTGTTAAATTGGCTGAGTTACTATTTTTTTTTTTTTTTTTTTTTTTTTTTACAGAAAAGCTTAGTAAAATTGGCTGAAAGCAGGCATCAGGAATGGAAAAAGAGGGTGCTCCTGTCAGCTGATGCCATAGTGACATCACAAAATAGGTGGAGCGTGGACAGGAGAGGGGGAGACAAAAGCACAGGTCTGAGCTTCTGCATATACAAAGCAGGAAATGAAGAATGGGCCAGCAAGATGGAAATGAGATGTGGTAAAGTGGCATTCTGATTGGTTAAGATGAGTACAGCCAGAACAGAGGTCGCTTTACTGCAAATCGTGGGATGGGGGAAGTAGCTCTTAGATTGTGTACTCGGGAGATTAAGCTTATTTAAACTTAAAAACAGGTGCTCCTGAGGATTTGGGACAACTGAGAGTTGTGATTCCTGATGCAACCTATACTCCCATCTGGCACAGATATCAGCACACCTATTAACATTATGATAAGATGTCACGGGGGTTTACTTTCTAGAATGTGGCAAAGAGCAGAATGGTTCGAAAAATTAGAGTACTTTACAGAATGCAAACTCATAGTGAATTAACAAGTAATGAATATATTTTTTAAGTGTGTCTGTTCTGTAACTTTGTCTAATAATTTCACAGGTACTCTCAGGGTATCACTGGAAATCGCATTACTAAGTAAGTGCTGGTTCATGTACCCCTAAGCAAAATAAAATTGAAACTTTAGTATATTATAGCACAAACATACATTACGGCAAAGGTGGCTTCTGCACCCCTGCCCCCAAATAATAAGTCATCATGACACTGTACATATTCTATCAGGAAGGTTGAGAAAGGGACATGTGACAAGACAGATTCTAAAAAGTGCCTGTTTTTGCAATGCATTATGTTGTGCACATGAGAAAATTACTTTATATGTGGTTTCTATATTGCATGTAAGCAATGCCCCAAAAAGAGTATTCAAATCCAAAAATACCTCTCCTTTCATGACAAACTGTAAGCCTCCACATCCATATACATTTGCATGTGTGTGTGTGTAATTATTGCATATAACAGAACTGGGGGGCAAAGCTGGACTGACACTGGCTTGACGCTTTACTTGGGGGATAGTGGTGTTAATGCAATGGGCTTGCTGCAACATCTGTGGGGTGTCCTGAGTTGACATGTGGCAATAGTTTTTGCACATCATAGCCATTACATCATTGTTCTTGGGAGAGGGTGTCAAAGCCCCACTGTTCACCAACGTGTGTGTGTGTGTCTGCTAGTCAAAGTGTAATGGACAGCAAGAATTACAGCTGTGGACTGACAAGTACTGATAAGGCGATTGGTAGCAGGTGTCAAGGCTGGGTTTGGAGACAAGTGTAGTGACATTAAACAAACAGATTTGACCACATTAACCATGCTGTGTATGTGCTGTAAAATAACTATGGAGCAAATCTGTGCTGACACCAAATGCTGTCCTGCTGAGGGGGACACTTGTGTACATGCAGTGGGCTGGCTCCAATAGTTAGGGATGGGAGTCTGGAGCTGACATCCAACAATAGTTTTCATTTGCCAAAGCTATTACTGTTTTGCAGAGAAGTAGGAAAAGCCTTAAAGGGGCATTATCTTGTTTCTAAAATCAGTTGCTTACTACAGTACCTTGTTTACATTTTAGTGCTGCGTCAGTCACATGTTCACACAAGAGCCAGGGTTTTCAGAGAAGCTTGCTAGCATACTGCAGATCAGATTTCACAAACTTCAGTGAGGGAGGGTTATTAGAGAAAAGGATTAGTAGTTCACAGTTTGTTCTCTTGTATTTTCCGTCCCCCACCCATAGACTATTAGAATAGCTGAATGGCTGGTTTAGCCAAAGATGCTAGCTAGTCATACTCAGATCTGCAGCCTTTGCAGCAGGCAAATTACATCCTTAATATGTGTTTTTTTTTTCAACTTAGTGGAATGATTATCCCAGACTAGGCAATTGTATTTTCTTTTATTTTTGTTTCATGCATGTTGCTTCATGCTTTTTCCCCTGTCACTGGTAATTATGTTTCATATGGTCAGCAATAGTGTTGCTTATTAGTGTATGTACTCATGCAGGCATACATTTATAATCATTTCCCCTTATTTCACAGGACAGCATTGCTTTAGACAGTTGCATCTTGGAAACAAATCCATTGAGTTGCAAATGTCCTAATATTCTAGAAGAATAAAATCTTATAACATTTCAATAAAAATGTCAGACAACTTTGAAATGTAATCGTTACTGTACTAAAAATATTTTCCCATTAGCTGACACTGTTTAGGAAACACACAGTAACTGTTTGTATAATACTGATTCCATCCAACTGAATTTCTTTTCTTTCCTGCGCTGTGGTAAAATGTTTGGATCTTTCACTCTTTTCCTGAATATTTGATTGCAGTAGAGTTATACTGCTTACCATTTGAAAGTTGAGGTACATGTAGTCTTTGTATTTCCTTATATTTTCCTATCTGTGTGCATAAGTTATGTATATAATATGTAATCTAAGTTTATATTCACGTGGTTGTAAAACCACAGCCTTGCTACGTCTTACTGACCGGCTTGCAACTCTAGGCATTCTTGAATGTCTGTCAAATTTCTATATGCTGGATATGTGATAATGAATTTATTTTATTAAAACTTTGTATACAATGTACATTTAGTTGTATACTTTACTGTTAATATTGTAATTCTCATCATTTTTCTAAAACTTGCCTCTTTTGTGACTGAAATGACTATGTTGACTAGACCACTTACCCCCTTATCAAGATGGAAATGCATAATAATTTAAATAAATAAATACATGTGTTAAGTGTATATAGTGATGTTCTTCATCTCACATTGCTGCAGTCCTTACACTTGGGTAGTCCGCTGTCCTCGGTCTGCCCGAATATCAAAGTATAAGGCTGACGTCGGTCAAGGCGCATTTGACTGACATCAGGACGTCAGGGTACAAATGCGCATGACCGACGTCATATCCTCAGTCTTTTTTGCCGCATGGTCCGATGCAGAAGCAGCATTGCAAGTGCCGGTTGGCGTTCTGAAATTTTTCGATTCCGGAGTTTCAGACCGAGACAAAGTTGGCTAAGTACCCGTTGGGAATATTTTAGTTTTTCTTGCCTCAGTGGTTTACCGGATGTCAGAAAAAGTGAATAATTGTATTTCTTGTGGGAAACAGATACCGCATAGAGATTATCATACTTTGTGTATTCCTTGTTTAGGGACTGAGCACGGCGTTGTTGGGTGTCGCTCTTTTGCTAGATTCAATAAGCGCACTATAAAGAGAAGGTTGGATTGTGCCAGGTTAGTCTTGGAAGCGGTGCAATTATAAAATGCCGTCGGATGCTCCGGCCGCTTCTTCGAAGAAGCGCAAGGACAAAGCAGTCAAGCCTAGGCTAGAGGAACCGTCCGTGCGGACGCCGGTTCTTTAGAGGTGTCGGTGGAGCCGGTGGTTCCACCGGAGGTTTCTTTGGGATCCCAGGGAGACTTTGTTGTTGCAGGATGTGGCCTCTCAGGAGGCAGGTCAGGCTGAAGGGGCTTCTCAGGTTACTATACTACCCTCCCTTCCTAGGGTGGTTAGGCCCTCTCCTTCTGTTTCAAGGCTTCTCCCAGAGGCAGGCCAGGTTTAGCTTCAGTTGGTGTCACCCCTAGTTCTTCAGGAACTGTGCCCAAGAAGCATATGCTTAAAATGGCAGAAGATTTGATTACTTTGATTAGGGGTTCTTTGCCCCCTCCTGATAAGAGACCTAGGGTGGAGCCTGAGTTAGGGAGTTTTGAGCAGGCTTCGGATGTTTCAGAGTCTTCGGCTGAAGACTTGCAGGAGTATTCTCCTTATTCTGATTCTGATGTGGATGATTCTACTCCTTCTGCTTCTCCTCCTGAGGATTTTTCTTTTTCAGAAACTCTTCATTCCATGAGGGAGCATTTTAAGTGGGAAGGTCAGGACTTCTCTGATTCCAGGAAAAGGCTTAGGGAATTTTGTTTTACCCCAGCATAGGCCTTTGGCTATACCTCCTGTTTTGGATGTGGTGGAAGATGTTTTTACAGAGGCTTCTCTTAATCCTGATTCTTTGCCTCCTGCTCCTGTTAAACCGGATAGGTATTACAGGGTGCCGGAAGCTTATAAGTATCTTTTTAAGAGTCCTAGGGCGGACCCAGAAACTGTTAGTCAGGGGCCTAAAGGTGTTAAGGCTTCTGTTGTCAAGAATCCGGTTCCTTCTGATAAAGAGGCCAGGGCTTTGGATAGATGGGGAAAGAAAGTTTATACTTCCTCCACTCTAGCTATGAGGGCTTTGAATTGCCAGTTTCACATGTTGAAATACCAAAACTATCTCCTTTCACAATTGAAGTCTAAGGTTGATGCTCTGGCGGAAGGTATTGATTGTAAAGAGTTGCAAGATTTAGTGCATGTTTCTGAACAGGTGGGTAAGCATTCTTTGCAATGTGGTTTTGATGCTGTACAGGCCTCGTCTAGGGTGGCTGCCACTGGGTCAGTTCTTCGCAGGCACGCCTGGCTGAGGGATCAGAATTTATCTGACCATGTTAAAACAAGGATTTTAGATGCTCCTTTACAATCTGATGTGTTGTTTGGTTCTCCTGTTGAGACAGTTTTAAAGAAAATGGAAGACAAGGCTAAGTCTATGCAGACTGTTAAAGATTTTTGCAGGTTCAGCCTCCAAAGTTTAGTAGAAATTGGCCTACTAAGGGGTGGACGTATCCTTCTTATGATTCCCAGTCTAGGGGTAGATCTAGGCGTGGTAGGGGCAGAGCTCAGGGCTCTTTCAGGCCTAGAACAGGGAGTTCTCCTGCACAGTCTTGGTGAGGGCAGGGGTCAGTCCTTTCGTAAACAGACCCAATGACCTACCTTTTCAGCTGCCAGAGCCTTCTCGTCTGGCAGCACCTTTGGGAGGAAGGTTGGCACTTTTCAAAGAAAATTGGAGTTTAATTACCCAAGACAGATGGGTATTGGATATCATACACCACGGTTACAGGTTTTATTTCCATACCTTGCCTCCTTTCAAAGGCATGCCAGACGTTCCTCCTCCACAAAGAATAGAGGCTCACAAGCAAATTTCTCTGTTACTCCAAATAGGGGCCATTCAGCCGGTCCCTATGCCAGAAGTGGGCCTAGGATTTTATTCTCGCCTGTTCCTAGTACCAAAGAAGGGAACACGTGGAGACCAATTTTGGACTTATCTATCCTCAACACTTATCTGGACATTCCCAAGTTCAAAATGTTGGCGTTACAGCAGCTTTTACCTCTGCTGGGCAAAGATCATTGGATGGTAACTTTAGATCTCAAGGAGGCTTATCTTCATGTTCCTATCAGACTGAGTTGCAGGAAGTATCTGCGTTTTCGAGCTGGGACTTCTCATTATCAGTTCTCTGCATTGCCCTTTGGCTTATCTACTGCGCCCAGAGTGTTCACGAAGTTCTGGCTCCAGTGATAGCTTTCCTCAGGTTAAAAGGAATACAGATTTATCCTTATTTGGACGATTGCCTGATTCTGGCTCAAGGAAGGGACGAGCTTCTTCATCATTTGGATTATGTGATAGCAGTGCTAAGATGCCTGGGGTATTCTGTGAACGAAATAAAGTCCAGTCTAGTACCCTCTCAGGACATGTGCTTTCTGGGTGTGAGACTGAGTACAGCATCCCAGATGGCCTTTTTGACCCCGGACAAACAAAAGAATCTTTCCCTTTACTTTCATCAGTTGTCTCATCAGTCCAGGCTGACTGCAAGGACAGTCCTTCAAGCCTTAGGGTTCATGGCATCTTGTATTCTGGTGCTTCCCAATGCCAAACTGCATATGAGGAAGCTGCAATGGTATCTCAAAAATGTATGGACACAGCACTGCCAGGATTTGGACACTGTCATTCAAATAATACCTTGCATTCAAAAGGAATTTTTGTGGTGGGCTCAGGAATGTCACCTAAACAAGGGACTCTCTGTGACCCGGCCAGAGGCGAGTCAGATTCTAACGACAGATGCCTCAGACAAAGCTTGGGAGCTCATCTGAATGGAAAGTGGATACAAGACAAGTGGCCTGCCAGACTACAACATCTACATATCAACTTGAAAGAGATGTTAGCAGTCCAGTTTGCATTAATAGCTTTCAAGGATTTACTTCTTCCAGGGCAGGTGTTGATTCTAACAGACAACACAACTGTCATGTGGTACATCAACAAGCAAGGCAGAACACATTCTTATCCTCTATGCAGGCAAGCAATGATTTTGTGGGAGACTGCTCTGTTTACAGCTAAATCTTCAGGCAAGGTTTCTGCGGGAGCACAGAACTCCTTAGCAGATGTGTTGAGCAGACAAATTATGGATCCCCACGAGTGGAAATTGGATCCTCATGTATTTCAGAAATTGACAGTGTCATGGGGAACTCCAGACATAGATCTGTTCGCTTCTCCACTAAACCACCAGCTGCCAAAGTTTTGCACACAAAGGTTTCATCCCACAGCTTGGAAAGTGGATGCTCTTTCTTTCAATTGGAGCAATCTTCATGTGTATGCCTTTCCGCCTCTGCCTCTCCTCCCAAAGGTACTACTAAAGGCCAGACAAGACAAGCCAAGGATGATTTTGATAGCTCCAGATTGGCCTCGACAGCATTGGTACCCATTACTGAAAAGCCTGGTACGGAAGCCTCCATGGCCTTTGCCTTCGATTCCACACCTGTTGTCTCAGGAGGACAGTCATTTGCTCAATGTCAAGCTTCACTCTCTGCACCTAACAGCCTGGCATATTCTGTTTTGAACCATAGTGGGCCTCCACTTCCACAGCAAGTTTTGAATGTTATTTTGGAAGCTAGAAGGCCTAGTACAAGGAAAGTGTACGCAGATAAATGGAAGAGATTTTTATTTTGGAGTGCAGCAAAGGATTTTGATGTTTCTGAGCCTAATTTAAGTGTGGCTCTTCAATATCTTACTGAGTTACTGGACAAAGGTTTGTCCTTCTCTTCTATTAAGGTTCATGCTGCGGCAATTTCGGCTCACTATGATTGTGACCCACCATTGTTTTCTCATCCTTTGTTCAAGCAATTTCTTAGAGGGGCAAAGAATATAAGACCCCGACGAAGAGCTCCTACTCCTGCTTGGGATCTCAATTTTGTGTTGGAGAAACTTACTCTACAACCTTTTGAGCCTGCAGCTACTACTGAATTAAAGTTTTTATCATGGAAGACTGCTTTTTTGTTGGCTATTACCTCTGCAAGAAGGGTTTCTGAGTTGCAGGCCCTTATGGCAGTTGAGCCTTTCTTAATTTTCCATAAGGATAGGGTATCTTTACGTACTAATCCTTCCTTTATGCCTAAAGTGGTTTCTAGTGTGGCTTTAAACCAAACTATTCATTTGCCTACTTTTTATGCAAATCCCCAAAATAAAGGGGAAAAGATTTTGCACACTTTAGATGTACACAGGCAGTTGCGGTATTATTTGGACAGAACTAAGGGGTTCAGGCAGTCTCAGCAGTTATTTGTTTCTTTTGCTTTGAGTTCTCAGGGCAAGCCTGTGTCAAAACAAACTATTTCTAAGTGGATTGGGTTTTGCATTGCTTTCTGTTATTCCCATCATGGCAAGGAAATTCCAGCTGGGATTAGGCCTCATTCCACTAGGGCTACTGCCACTTGACAGCTTTTTGAGGGGGTGGCAACTAAGGATATTTTGGAGGCAGCTACTTGGAGTTCAGTGCATACTTTCTCTAGGCATTATCACCTACCACTTTACTCTAAATCCAGGGCTGGTTTTGCCACTGCTGTTTTGCAGGGCATTTTGGCAGCTCCTGCTTCCTTATAGTTTAGCCATCCTCCCTTACCTCTGCTTTGGGATTCTACCCAAGTGTAAGGACTGCAGCAATGTGAGATGAAGAACATAGTACAGTTTTGTACCTACCATAAATGTAGATGTTCAAGATCCACATTGCTGCAGTCAATTTACCTCCCTTCCCCTCTGTAGTTGGAGGCGGTGGTGTGGGTTGGGTTGTCAATAGGGTGTATATTGTATATATTGTACATATTTTTAGTGCTAGGTTGGTTGGTTGTTTGTTTGCTGTCTTTTGGTTTTGACCTTTATTTCTAGGGTCTTCTGACATCTGGGGCAAGAAAAGACTGAGGATATGACGTCGGTCATGCGCATTTGTACCCTGACGTCCTGATGTCAGTCAAATGCGCCTTGACCGACGTCAGCCTTATACTTTGATATTCGGGCCGACCGAGGACAGCGGACTACCCAAGTGTAAGGACTGCAGCAATGTGGATCTTCGAACATCTACATTTATGGTAGGTACAAAACTGTACTTTATATTTGTATGTCTATACACATGCACACTATATATATATATATATATATATATATATATATATATATATATATACACACACACACACACACACACACACATTTTATATATATATATATATATATATATAAAATCTCTCTCTCTCTCTCTATATATATATATATATATATATATATATACATACATAAAATATTCTCTCTTTTTAAATATCTATATATACAAGTGTGTGTGTGTGTGTGTGTGTGTGTGTGTGTGTGTGTGTGTGTGTGTGTGTGTGTGTGTGTCTGTACAAAGCTGCCTCTGTATTTGTGTGTGTCTCTGTTAATGTATACAGATGTACACACACCTATATGTGTTCATTGGGTCATAGGTGTGTACTAGGCTAATAGCCCTGGAGCCTTTACAAGCCTAGCTCATAGGATTACCCTGGCATCGTGCCACCTGACCTTAGTTCCCAGTGCCTCTGTGGCGTACAGCCACTTGAGTGATCCCCAGGGTGAATTTTCTATTTCCCATCCGCTCATCAAGATTTCTCTTGAAGAGGGTCAGTGAGGTGCTCTGTTTGACAAGTATGGGAAGTCTATTCCATAGCATGGGCAGTCTCTGGGTTATGAACCTGTCCCTCCAGCTTGTTCTGTTGATGTGGTAATGAGGTTGCAGTCTCTGGAGCGTGTGGTGCAGAGGGATTGGGATTTCTTTAGATGTAGCATTTCTAACAGAGCTGGGTCAGACATGGCTTTGTAAGTCAAACAGAGATCGTCTCTAGGTAGGCAATATGAGACAGAGAATAGTTGGAGCTTTTTGAGTCTGTCCATATAGAACAAGCATTTAAGGCCTAGAATCCTCTTTGTGAGGTACTTTTGTGGCCTCGCTAGTTGTTGCAGGTGTCTAGTGAGGTAAATGTCAAATGGGGCATTGTACTCCATGATTGGCTTAATGAGGGAAGAGTATGGGGAGACAATGACCTCTTTCTTCCTGGATGCAAAACCCTTAGTAATGAGATGTGCCACATAGAAGGACTTTCTGACCACAGTGGCAATGTGGTGGTCAAAAGAGAGGTTGCTGTCAACCTGTGTTCCCAGATCTCTTATAACGCCTTCTGTGTTCAGTGGACTACCATCAATGTGGTAATTCACAGGAACTGGGTTTTTCCCAAAGGGGATGATGTCGGTCACAGTGAGGCCTTTTTGTAGGATGTCAACATCACTTGGGAAGTTAATAACAGCTCCAAGCTTGCAACTGTCTGTGAACTTTGTCAGCCAGAGTCCCTCCATGTTGGCCTGGACTTCAGAGAAGTAAATAAACAGGAAAGGACACAGGACCAAATGCTGTGGGATTCCACTCGTGACTGGTCGGCAGTCTGACTTGGAGTCAGCTACTTTCACACTGTGGGTTCTATCTGTGAGCCAGTTTGCAACCCACCTAGTGGTATAGGGGTTGATGGCTAGCTTAGTGAGTTTTTCTATGATTCCTGAGTGGAGAATGGTATCAAAGGCTTTGGCCAGATCAAGGTAGGCTGCATGAGCCACCTTGCCTTCATCCACAGCTCTGGTGACTGACTCAAAGTAGTTGACCCCGTTGAGCAGGCATGATCTACCCTTCACAAAACCAAACTGTGTGGGATCCAGAGTTTGGAGATTCCCTATATCCTTGTTTATTAGGTCCATGATGATACATTCCATAGGTTTGCATATCAGACTCATCAGGCTAATGGGGTGATAGTTCCCAGGGTCTGTAGTCGCTCCTCCTTTGTGAAGAGGGATGACTGTAGCAGTGTGCCATTCGGTAGGGACAAAGCCTGAGATGAGGCTGTGATTGAATAGGGCACATAGGTGAGGTACCAGTTCACTCTGTAGTTAATGTCAAACACAGCCAGGGATATTGTCAAGTCCCATTCAAGCTGTATTCTTGGCCTTGGACAGTGTTGTTTTAACCTGTGCAGCAGTAATACTGGGTGCCTGGCAATCGACTGATATTGTGATTGGTCCTTTGGTGGGGGAGAGAGGGGTAAAGTTGGCACTAAATCTGTCGGCCAGTATATTGGCAATATCTGTTGGCTTGGTATAGGAGGTACCATTGTGCAGTAGCTCAGAGAAAATCTGGTATTGCTGTGGAGATTCTTTACATAACTACTGAAGGCCTTGTGGTTGTCTTTACTATCTAATGCAATTCTGTACTCATAGCTAGCTTTAGATAATCTGATGGGGGAACTCACCTTTTTGTTGAGGCTGATAAGGGAGTTTTTTCAGTCCTGGGACTTCACCTTATTCCATATCAGTTTCCTCATTATGTTGTAGAATTTGTTTATGGCAGGGGACAACCAGATTGGCTTCCTTTTTTGGAGGAGAGGGTCTTGGTTCTATTGTGTATGGTGAGATCCACACATTTTTGTACGTGTTCATACAGTGCACTGGTGTATGATTCAGTGGTCATGCAACTATTCTCCATTTGCATGAGTACTGTGAAGTCAGCCACCTCTGTTTTTAGGAGCCCAAAGTTAGTTTTGGAGAAGTTTTTCATGGTGGTTACTTCTGCGGGGAGAGGTGGTGGGAGGGATGTAGATTTCCTTAGTTTGTGGTCAGATCTTACCAGGGAGGAGTTGACTATTGGTGTAGAGCAATAGTTGCCCATGTTAGTAATGACTAGGTCAAGGATGTTGCGACCTCTAATGGGGGTAAGAACAAGCTGGTCCAGGGCATTGGAATTAATGAATTCCAGGAAACATTGGGCAAGTGTATTGGTACATGAGTAGTTTCCCAGTTAATAGAGGGGTAGTTGAAGTCACCCAGTATGAGAGTGTTAGGTTGGACCCTAATATTTTTCAGAGTGCTTAGGCACGTGGAGTGTGAGTCTTGGGACAGGTTGGGGACCTATAGCAGGCTACAACCTGAATCGCTGTCTTACCCAATGTTAGCTGCACCTGAATTATCTCTGATGCATTATGTTGGGCTACCAGTCTGGAAATGTGCACATCCTTTATAAATATGGAAACACCATTGCCTTTGGAGCTTCTGTCCAAGTTCTGGGGCCAAAAGGTGTGGAATGAGTTATAGCCTGATAGTGCAAGGGTGCTTTCTGCTGCCTTGAACCAGGTCTCTGTTATAACACATATGTCAATGTTCTCCATTTTAAGGAGTGCTTTGAGCAAGTGCATTTTGAGATTTAGACTTCTAGCATTAAGCAGCCTGACCCTCAGATTGCATTTATAGGTTCATAGGTTGGTACTAGGCTATCGGCCCTAGGGCCTATACAAGCCTAGCCATAACAATTCCCTGGCTATTTCTTCCCACATTATTTACTTCCCTGGACCCCTGTCTAGCAGGGTGACTGATGTGATCCTTGGGGTGAACTTCCTATCTCCCATCCAATCATCAAGGTTCCTTTTCAAGAGAGCAAAAGAGGCGCTGTGCTTGACATGTATGGGCAGTCTATTCCAGAGTCTGGGGAGTCTCTGGGTCAAGAACCTATCTCTCCAGCATGTTTGGTTCATTGTGATGACAAGGTTTAGATCGCTGGAGCATGCGTCTCTGAGGGATTGGGATTTCTTTAAGTGTAGCATGTCCAACAGCTCTGGGTTTGACATGATCTTAAATGTTAAGCAGAGATTGCCTCTGAGTAGATGATATGTGACAGAGTATAGGTGGAGTTTTTTTAGACGGTCAGCACAGGGCATCTGATTTAGGCCTGTGATTCTTTTAGTGAGGTATTTCTGCAGCCTTTCCAGTTGTTGCAGATGTCTTGAGAGGTACATACCAAACGGGACATTGTATTCTATAATGGGTCTAATGAGGGATGAGTACAGAGGGACAAGTTAAAACAGTAGTGTGATTATACACAAGCCCATTTGTTTGTAGCTGTTATGGTGGTAATTTGGTCTTTGGAACACCGCCTAAAAAGGCACTATAGGGGTGGCAAGAGCCTTGGCCCGTATCTGGAAGCCCAGGCATAACAGATCCATGCCATCTCAGACAAAGCATCGAGGTCTTTCGTGTTGGAAGATGTGTACATATATACATGCACACACTCATACACTGGTATGCAGGAGGAATTTTGACTAAGGTGACAGTGTAGCTGCTCCTAGCAGCATCCATGTTACTGTCCCTTTATTGCTAGTTTTACAAATAACAGTCCTTTCTATATGTTATATGCCAGTTGACAAAACTATTAAAAAGTGTGACTCAAGTAACAACAGTAATCTTGCCTTCAGTTATCTAAATATTTAGAGAGGATAATCATGTATGTTGCCACACTCTTAGACTGCACTGGATTTTTTTTTTCAGGATAACTTTTGCCATATCCCTAAGAATTTGGTGGGGCAGGGCACTTAGGAGGAAGCAAGTTCAGCAGCAGGTGGCCAAGAGTAATTATACGTGGACATTAATTTGCCATTACAGAGTTGGAGTTCTTCCTGGATATACAAACAGAAGGCAAACAAGGTGCTCCCAACTCAGATCAAACAACATATGTATAGTTCAGGCAGGGAGAAATCAGCTGAAACGGTGAGGTGAGGAATAACTGGACATTTTACACTATGTTGCTTTCACAGTGGGCTCAATTCAATAGACTTGCACTGGAAACAGCACCAGTACCACTGTGGGTACAAATTAATTCATGGTATCTGTGGACGTATGAGAATAACAGATAATAAAGATCCTTAGTACAGGCAATTAGGTGGCTTACAAAAGGGTACTACAGCACTTTATAGACACTAGGAAAGTGCAAGGTTGTCCAGTGGTATGGCTCATAGAAGTAAAACTATTGATGGCACACACCCTGCTACTGTTACAGGCTGATTAAAACAAGTTGGTTTATAGGTTAGTACTAGGCTAACTGCCCTTGTGAGCCATTTTAAGCCTAGCCAATTATCCCACATGAGTATCAAGCCTTCCACCTTGTGTCTGCAAGATAAACACCTTAACCATTATGCCAACCTCCCTCCTGGCAAACTGTCACCTGGCTGCACAAAACCAAGTGGTGGCAGTGCAAGTGTTATGGGACAAGCTCCAAAATATATGTAATCAGTAATGCAAGAGATTGATTTTCATAACGCACTGTTTATCAACCCTTTGTGGAGCATTTAGCTGGTCAGAAAAAGAATATTCTAAAGATAAATAGGAGCAATCTATGATTGATCAAGAGTTGAAAAAACAGTAGTTGGCTCCAGCCTCAGAGGCCACTGAGTGGAACGTAGTACAATGCCTACAACACTACCAAACACTGTGCCTACAACACAGAAGTCCACTCCCATTGTTTCATCATAGACTGGCACTTAAGAAGGAATAGTCTTCTGCAATGAGAGGGGTACCTTCCTTACTCAGCTTCAAGTTAGGGCTGTATTGAAGAAAAGAGTGGAGTGATGAAGCTTGGACCCGAAATATATACCCTATGCTCAGTTAGATTCCACACTCATTTAGCATAGCAACAGCTTTTCATGTGCAATTGTTAGTGACATCATAGGAGAACATCAAGAAATTAGGAAGATGGAAGCCCAATGCTTATGACAGACAGCTCTCCTAACAGGCCTAACATTGTCGCATTTTATTTTCAGAACCTGGGTGTTACCTGTAATTCACACATTGTACCTTCCAACAATACCTTTTGTTGACTGGAGCTTCTGGTATGTTTGATCAGTTAGAACCTTGCTGGTCCTCTTCCATGTGAATGGAAACACCTGTCCTACATATATATATATATATATATCACTTTCTGGAACATGCTGACATTACCTGCGATGTATTGTATTATCTAAGGCATGACATGTAAAATGTGTGTTAAAGCCAAAAAGTATGATATTTACACTGACGCCACACAGTTTACTGAGCTGTACACCCTTCCACAATCCTTACTGTTGCCTACTATTCATGGTGATATTTATATCAAGGGTTTAAATGACATTTTTGTTATGTACAGTTCTTGCTCTGTATGCCATTCTTCAGCAGACAGAGTGCTGTCCATTAGGAGGGTACCTGGCCCATTCCACCCTGCTTGACCTCTTACAGTTATGCAAAAGATACACCACCATAAATACTCACAACAAAGACTGTCACCTTTTATAGACATAAAAGTAGAACATGGCTGTTGCAACAGATTTCTGTCCCAAGAAATCCCATAAGTACTGAATAAAGTTCCTACGCATATCAAACAATACTACACATGGTCTGTATTCAGTAATATTCTGAATGAATAGCCTGGAAATCATAACTCCTCTATGGGGTATATATCATTGTGTTTCTTGACCATGGAGCTTAACTCACTCGACAGTGCTTGCACATAGCTGGCTATGATTATCAATGGTCTTTTGAACTGTATGCCTAGTATATACCTATGAACTTATCAACCTAATATATAATTACCAAGCATCTTACAAATGTCCATGCCACATATAGAATATATATGCAGACAAAAACATCAGTTAATTGATGAATGTACTTCTATAATCCATCTCATTTGAATGAAATTATAAAGTTATTAGTATATACCACTCCAATTTTCATACTACCATGATTGTGCTACAGATATCTTTAAATTACACATGCCCTGCATGTATGCTCCTCCTCTTGTTAAAATACATATTCACCACAGCCATGTCCATCCTTTTTGCAAAATCCAGTACCATCTGACCTTCTGCATTCCTTTGTTTAACACCATACTTACCCATCACTTCCTCATCACCTCTGCTCCCTTCACCAACATGCCCAATAAAATCTGCTCCAATCACCACTCTCTCACCCTTGGGTACAGTCATCATGACTTCATCCAACTCACTCCAAAATTTTTCTTTCTCGTCCATCGCACACCCAACTTGTGGAGCATATGCACTAACAACATTCATCATTACACCATCAATTTCCAGCTTCATAAACATCACTCTATCCAACACTCTTTTCACCTTCAAAACAGTCTTACCATACTGTTCCTTCAGGATAACTCCTATGCCATTTCTCCTCCCATCCACACCAAGATAAAACAATTTAAACCCACCTCTGATACACCTAGCCTTACTCCCCTTCCATCTGGTCTCTTGCACACACAATTTACCAACCTTCCTTCTGTCGATCATATCGGCTAGCTCTCTCCCTATACTAGTCATACTGCCAACATTCAAAGTTCCGACCCTCACTACCACAGACACACACACACACATATATACAAACACACACACACACACACACACACACACACATATATATATATATATATATATATATACACACATACATACACACACACACACACACACACACATATATATATATATATATATATATATATATATATATATATATATATATATATATATATATACACACACACACACACACACACACACACACACACACACACACACACACACACACACACACATATGCACACACATATATACATATAAACACACACACACACACATATATATATATATATATATATATATATATATATATATATATATATATATATATATATATATATATATATATATATATATATACACATATACAGACACACACTTATATATGCATATAAACACACACACATATATATATATATACACAGACACACACACACACATATATATATACACAAACACACACACACACACACACATATATATATATATATATATATATATATATATATATATATATATATACACACACACACACACACACACAAATATATATATATATGTGTGTGTGTGTGTGTGTGTGTGTGTGTGTGTGTGTGTGTGTGTGTCTATGGTTCCCTTTCACAAGATCGAATTGCTGAAAGCTCGAAATTCATAAGCTCGAGCCCAGAAGCTGGAGTTTTCAGTAACTTGAAATTGTGAAGGGAAGAGAACGACAAAAAAAAAAAAAACAGTTCACTTACATGTTTGCAGGGGATAGAGCCCCCCCCCCCCGCACTCTCCATGCTTAAATATATCAGCTCTGTGACCGCACTGTAGCGAAGGAATGAAAATCCTCTTGTTGTGTACTTCTGCATACAGTGCAGAATGGGAGACTTCCCTCATCCCCACTGTAGTGCGATCTCGGAGTTGGTATATTTAAGTTGGGGGTGGGGGGGTGCAAGGGGGCTTGCCCCCCTGCAAAAGCATTGTAAACACACTCTTGCAATGTCTTTTCTGTACACTTTAGAATTTTGAGTTTCTGAAAATTCGATCTTCTGGGTTCGGTCATCTGAAGTGCAATTCGAGATTCTAAAGGGGAACCATATATATATATATATATATATATATATATATATATATATATATATATATATATATATATATATATACACACACACACACACACACACACACACACACACACACACACACACTCACATATATCACACACATATATATATATATATATATATATATATATATATATATATATATATACACACACACACACACACACACACACACACACATATATATATGTATATAAACATATATATATATATATATATATATATATATATATATATATATATATATAAAATGAACAGATAACTTTATCTTGCACATTATTAGAATTGATTCTAAATAATAATGTGTTACTGTATAATCAAGATCTTTATCTACAATTATGGGGAATAGCCATGGGTACACCGTGTGTGTACATCGTGTGTGAACTCATACGCACATTTGTAGATAATATCCTTTTAATATGGGATGGTGAATTTTCACTTTTATCTGAATTTTTAAC